>NC_139241.1:57081484-57368310 GCF_977018435.1 Lepisma saccharinum | reverse complement strand
CAGTTTTCGACAAGCCAGGCGAAAGAACCATATATATATTTTTTTTTTTTTTGTGGTACTGTCAACACTTTTTTCCCCTTCGGAATCTGGCAACACTGCAGGTCATGCTTACTCTTCCCTCTAGTCACTTAGTTCTACAACGTCTCTCTACTCCTGAAGATGTGACATACCATCACGAAAATTTGATTTTTTTCTTTGTCCGGTGAGTGTTTCCTCTCTCCTCTTTCACTTTTTATATTAATTAATATTAATATAAATTATTTTATTTGATATGTTAGAATGGTATTTGCTTTTTTAGTAAAAATACCTATATTTTTGGTTCAAGAATCATTAGATGACTGAAAAGTAAGCAATGGTCTCTTAAACCATTATATATATATATATATATATATATATATATATATATATATATATATATATATATATATATATAATGGATAAAAGCAAGGAGGACCAAAAGGGCTAAGTAAAAATCAAATAAGGTAAAAGGAAACACTCACCGGACAGTGGGAAAATTCAAAATTTTCGCTAATTTATAGCATCATCGGTGTGAGAAGAAACAGAAGACGGAACCGGAAGTTGGGGTCCTGCAGAGTTGCCAGGTCCCTATTGAAGAAGAAGCGGTGTGTAGAACGAAAAAAACACTGTTTCGTCACCAGGCTCGTCGTAAACTGTGAGTGTGTAGGATGAGTTGGTGGGAGGGTGGGTGAGGGTTGGGCATTACTGGTTGGCCTTGTTCAGGCCAGGTGGAGTGGTTGCACTCGTGGCCGATATATAGGCCCTCTCCCATATTTTGCGAACAGAGGTGTTGGCTGGTTGGGGTAGGAGGTGGATGATCGCTACCCGGAAGCAGTCGTTGAAACTGATGTTGTGGTGGTTGGTGTGGACGGCGACAGTGAAGTCCAGGTTGTGGGTGGAGGAGCGGTGGTTATTGATGCGGAGGTTGAGGGCCGTTGATGTTTCCCCCAGGTAAAAATCACCACAGATGTTGCAGGTGAGGATGTAGATAAGGTTTGAGGCATGGCTGGTCCCTTTGGGATGGAGGATAAATTTGCCAGTGGCCGTGTGCACCTGGAGGGTGTGAGAAGTGATGAGGATGGGGCAGGTCTTGCACCTGGGGCGGTTGCATTTATGGGCAGGGGGGTGTTGGATGTGTGGTGAAGAGTGTTGTGGACCAGGATGTTTTGGAGGTTGGGGGGGGGCGTTTGAAAACTACTCTGGGTTTGTCGGGAAATATGTTTTTGGTTTCGGGATCACTGTGGAGAATTGGGAGAAGAGAGTGCAGTGTGTGCCTGATTTTGTTGAGGTGGGGATGGTATTGGGTGATGAGTGCAGGTGGGTTGGTGGCAGCAGGTTTCTTGGTGGTGGTGGTATGTGAGGCAGCTCGCGATATTTGCTTGGTGACCAGGATGGAGTCCACGGTTAACCAGGGCCTGGTGTAGGCGGAGGTTATAATTCTGGCGGGAGGTGGGTGAAGTGTTCAGGCGCTGTCCCCTGAGGGCCAGAGAGAATGGAATGGCTTTTTTGGTGTGGAACGGGTGGGAGCTGGAGAAGTGTAGGTATTGCATGTGGTTGGTGGGTTTTATGTGGATGGAGGTAGTCAGGTGTCCTCCCTCGATGTGCACGTCCACATCCAGGAAGGTGATCTGGTTGGGGGAGTGCGTCCAGGTGAATTTGAGGGAATGGAAGTGGTTAAGTTGGTCCAGGAATGCTGACAAGGATGGTTCTCCATGTGTCCAGAGCATGAAGATGTCGTCGATGAAGCGGAGCCAGAGGAGGGGTTGGAGGGGTTGGGTAGCCAAAAACTCTTGCTCAAGTTTGCCCATGAAGAGGTTTGCATAGGATGAGGCCATTCTGGTACCCATGGCTGTACCTCGGATCTGTAGGAAATTTTGGTTTTCAAAGGTGAAGTTGTTACAAGTGAGGACAAGGTGGGCTAGGTGAGTCAGGAAGTTGGTGCTGGGGTTGTGAGGTTTGGGTCTGCTATTAAGATAGAATTCTATGGAGCGGAGGCCATGGGAGTGAGGTATGTTGGTGTAGAGGGAAGTGACATCAATGGTGGCAAGGATGGTATTGGGGAGCAATGGTGGGAGGGTGCTGATTTTCTGGAGGAAGTGGTTGGTGTCACGGAGGTAGGAGGGCAGAGCTTTCACAAGAGGCTGGAGATGGGAGTCAACAAAGGCTGAGATACGTTCTGTAGGTGAGTTATAGCTGGACACAATGGGTCTACCAGGGTTGCCAGGTCATTCTTAAATAACTTTCACAACCAACCTAACCTCAACCCCCCCCCCCCAAACAGAAAGCTCTCAGAGACCTCCGCAACAACCACAACATCAAAATCCTCCCAGCTGACAAGGGGTCCACCACGGTGGTCTTCAACTCTCAAGACTACCTGGAGGAGGCCAACTGCCAGCTGGGTGACCCCTCCACCTACAAACCCACCACAGTTGACCTATCCGCCGAACACCTCACCAAAATTCAGGACTTCATCCACACCCGCGGCCCCCCTGAAGGCCTAACAGCTCGTATCACCGCCATGTTAATACCCGACAATCCCCACACCCCCACCTTCTATTTATTGCCCAAAATCCACAAACCTGGCAAGTGTGTAAGTGTTTACTGTCTCCTTCATCTAGTGGTTATTTATATATATATTAGGGATGGGACCGATTAATCGGTACTCTATCGGTATCGGCCGATATAGGCATATCGGTGTATTGGTTTATCGGTAAAATTACCGATTATTTTACCGATCCGATATATCGATAAATATCTGATAGTTGTGCAAAATTCTGCAGTTTCTGTTGTAATTTTTATGGATATTCTCCATGCCCTACTTTTTTAAAAAGTAAATGTCTAAATATGCAATTTCACTTGCACTGCAGTCACTTTGAAACACACATTTTTAAGGAGGTCATTGAACCTTTCAGGTTCTTCCAGGACCATTTCTAATTTTATATCGGTTATCGGTATCGGTAAATTTTATATCGGTACTTTATCGTTATCGGCCAAAATTTCATATCGTCCCATCCCTAATATATATAAATCAAAGAAGGTAAAAGGAAACACTCACCGGACAGTAGAAAAATTCAAAATTTTCGCTAATTTCATAGCATCATCGGTGTGAGTGTGTTCAAAGCCGTGGTGGACATTTGAACGATATTTTGTTCGGAACATAACTGCAATGTCTGAGCTTCAAAAAGAAGCACAATTTACTTTGATACGTTGAGTGGTTTATTTTTTTTCAAATTTCAAAAAGTATCACTCTTAATGAAAGACCCTATATAAAGAGAAAATACCTACATAATCATGACCTCATTTGATTTGTTGTTTTAAGTCCACTTTATGCACAGTAAGGCTAATCGGGACTGGACCTACAGTTTAAAGTGGGATCCGAACCACTTGTGCCTCCACCGGGTATCGAATTCGGGACCCTTTGATTGCAAGGCGACAATGCTACCACTGCACCATCGGGGAGGACCATGACCTCATTTAACACTCACCTTCTCTTCACCCTTTCGTAAGATTGAGTCAATGTCTTCATCTGTAATTTCAGACTCTTTTGAGGCAAATACATGTTTAGCTCCATGCCGTATCATATTCAACATTTCATCTTTCTTTAATACATTTGTTTTGGCATCAACAAGTCTTCCTGAAATTACAGAAAATATATTAACAAATAATAATAAAATAATCAACTACATACAAAAGAACAAGCACAAATATAATAAAACATGAATTATCTAGAAAATGAAAAACAGAACATAAAATATAACTTACATTGAAAGTAGGGATGTGCCGAAGCTGATTACTGATGCATGAATATAGGCAGAAATTAACATATCGGCGTCAGAAAAATCCGATATTTAAATCCGTACCGATAATACAAGAGTCTTACCTTCTAATAAGTTTTATATTTTTATTTTGTAAGATTTATTGAAAATTAAGTTATGGGTCTTCATCAGTCTACTGTGTTTGTGATAAATTTATTGCAAACTCTAATTCAGATGATCACCCTACCTCAAAATCAAAAATAGAACAGTACAATGCTGAACCAACTATTCCAAGTGACCAGGATCCGCTGTTGTATTGGAAATTCAAACATGAATATCCAACCTGAAAGTGGCAAGATAATACTTGCGCATGTCTGCTGCATCAATATTCAGTGAATGAGTGTTCAGTGATGCTGGACAGATTTGCAATAAGGGAAGAAGTAGGTTACTTCCAGAAGTACTTCAAAAACTTGTGTTTCTCAAAATGAATCTGCCAGCATTAAGTTTGCAATATTAAGAATAAGAATTAATTTTGCATTTCAAAGAACTGCTTGTGTATTAACGTTAATGTCTGACAATATACATGTATTTTGTATGTATAATATGCAATAGAAACATACATAGCAAATTTATTTTTGTCATGCTGAAAATAACATTTCATTTCTGTTGAATAATCTTATGTATCGGAATCTGTTAAATATCGGCATCGGTTCCAAAAATTATCGGTGAGTACATCGGCATCGGTAAATTTTCTGTTTCCTCACATCTCTAATTGAAAGGTTAGATTTTTAAAAATTGTGAATGCAGGAGGAATCACAAAAGTAGTCTTGCATGAAGAGCTATCAGGCACAACCGTTTCTGGTCGCTGCATTTTCAAAGTTTACAATTATGATTTCTTCTTATAAAAATGTATTCCTAAATTTCAGTAACAGCAAAATAACACTATATATATATTTTTTTTTATCTACTACAAATATTTACTTCCATCTACACATAATTTAATCCTTACCTTGCTGTATGACTAATCGATCCAAACGAAGTTTGATTTCTGCCCTCTCCATGATTTTCTCCTCAACTGTGTTTTCTGTAATGAATCTGAACACTCTTACTTGCTTTGTTTGACCTATCCTGTGAGCTCGATCCTGCAAAGATACATTACACAGTCAATGGATTACATTCAAAGTGGTCCTTTGCCGTGCTTCCCTGCAAATTTGGTGTATCCAGAGTCCAAATGGTCAATGTTAGAAGCAATTTCCAGAAATCTGTTCTGGAAGATGGCTACACCGCTTTTCTTATATTTTTTATTAGCCCCCAAAAAAAAGGTATCCACCAATTTTGAACGTAACATGGCACACTTGTGGAAATATAACACTGCTATATCAGTTTCATTCACTTTGGTGAATTGTGGAGGTCATAGAGGGGTGCCAAATATGATTTTTTGTGTAAAATTTCAATTTTCCATTTATTTGTCTTTTCTTTAACTTTCATTATTGGCAGATAAATGTATAAATTTGACCTCCCCCATTCAAAAAAATCACTACTTCATCTCTCTAAGACAAGTTTGTAAAGTGTCCACCTGAAAGTTCACATCCCAAGAGGCAACATGCGGAAAAAGGCTTCCATCTGCTAAACGCCACGGAATTCCCATATGCATGATTAAAAAAATTAAAATTTTAAAAAAATCTAAAAAATTCCTGCTTGTGTATTGTAAATAACCTAATTCGTTTTACACTTACACTGAAAAAGTTTACACATATTTATAGATGGAAATTAAATTAAGGAACGACTTGAAATTGTTAAGAGTTGAATTCCCTTCTTATGCAAATGTGTGATAATTCGGTGCATCTTTTGTGAAAAAATTACTTTATTCGCCTGACAATTCCAGCAACCCACCATCCCCATAATCGATAGGCAAATAAAGTAATATTTTCACGAAAAACACACTGAATTATCACATATTTGTGTAAGAAGTACATTTGTTGATTTTTTTCTCTTTCAGTACAACCGTACAACCCTCTATGGTCAACATTTTGAATGTAAGAAATGGAATATCAGAACTTGACTGATCCTGCTCATTTTTAGCTGATATTCATACACTAGAAATGGGTTTCATTATAGCACCAATTATTCCCATAACAGAGTGGTAAGCATACTGCGCTATGCTGCCAGGGGTCCAAGGTTTAAATCCCACCCTGGGCATGGGTGTTCTTTGTGAATGTCTCTTCATCAAATTCATCACTCATTCTCATTTTCATGATTAGACAAAAGTGGCAGAAAAGCGAAGTAAAATGAACCAATTCAATCGACCAATTATTCTTCATACAATCCCATTCTTCTAAGAATAGTTGGCAATAGTACAGAGAAACATGCCATCTCCTAATCATTACATCATAATTTGATCTATACAACTGAGTATGTTACTCCAAACTACGAGGGATGATCGGAAAAAAAGGTTACAAAGCATATAACTTTTGTTTTATTCACTGTAACGTAACGAAAATTTATGTGTAAATTAATAACATGTCTGTCTTATTGCGAGTTTGAGGACTTCGGATTCTGACCATGTATACCTGGGAAGCGGACATTTAAAATGGTGACTCGTCTAGAAAATTGGTCAAGAGTAGAAGTGAGGGCAGTGGTGCAGTTCCTGTGGGCCAAAAACACTACACCTGCTGACATTAATAGGCAGATTGTGGAGGTGTATGGGGAGGGGACAATTTCAAGGCAACATGTAGCGAAGTGGTGTCGTGCCTGTAAAGAAGGACGGACCAGTATTGTTAATGAAAACCCTGGACACAGCGGTAGGCCCAGTACCTCAACCACTGACGTGAACTGTCCTCTTGTGGATGAGTGTATTCGTGAGGACAGAAGAACAACATTATGCTCAATATCAGCTGAGCTGGGACTACCATTTGGTTGGCTGGCCACCAATATCTGACATGTGATGATGTCAAAAGAGTTGCCTCACGGTGGCTACGAGAACTTGGCGCGGATTTCTGTGCAACCGGTATGGAAAACCTCATCTACCGTTGTGACAAGTGCTTGAACAAAAAAGGTGATTACATCGAAGACTAAGTGTTGAGTGCCCTCCATCATCAGGTGTGTTGATCTTCCAGCTATGTCTAACACATACGCCATAATAGGCTTTGTAACCTTTTTTTTCGATCATCCTTCGTATGTTGATAAAATAGAACTTCAAATTTATATTGGGTGGGTGGGAGGGTTGAAAAAACATAAAATGTACAAAAATGTTAAATTGAGGAAAGTTTTAAATCATTTTGCTACGTTGGGACCATCAACATTGAATGTAATGCAGGGTAAAATCTGGAAAACGTAAAATTGGGGTTACACTGTATTTAGAAACAATACTTACCATTGCTTGTAAATCCATTTGAGGGTTCCAATCTGAATCATACAGGATAACAACATCCGCTGTGGCTAAGTTAATACCCAATCCACCAGCCCTTGTGGAAAGCATGAAGAGAAATTTCTCGCTGTTGGGTGCATTGTACTCATTTATCTGGCTCTGTCTTTCTTCATGTGCTGTGTTACCATCAAGGCGGCAATACTAGGGGATAAAAGGATCACTTTGTTTATATTTTGGATATAAGCACTCTGTAAATATATAACTGTTTACTGTGCTAAAGAAAACGAATAAATACTGCAAACAGAATAATCTTAAGGCAGAAACATACTAGTCCACTCAACACATGTTTATGATTTATACAGGATATAATTTAGGGCCAAGCCGATACAGATACTTAACAATTCAAAGTAGTTCATAATGTTTAAAACTATTAATTATAAATTTTCCATTGGCACTATATCAGTAATCTACAAACGTTTTGGCTTTAAAATATTCATAATTGCACATCATATAATCAATTAATCATAAATTACATTTCCTCCTGGAATGTTGCAAAAACACGAAAATAAATCATATTTAGAATACGTACGTGAGTACTAAAAAGGCACATCATGTTTGGCGCCCGCTATTGCAACAACTCAAACCGATCACACACAGCAGACGGAATAGTTACACCAGCGCTCTAGCGGTAAGCGAGGAAACAGGAACCGGAAGTCAACCCAACAGTGAAGTATCGAGTTTCCCAAGTGGATGGTGGCAGAGGCCACCGAAATTAATTGAACATTTAAAAGTAAGTTTCGCAGAAATCTTTTTAGAACTCACGTACGTATTCTAATTATCTACCGCGTTTCTTATTCCCTTTAACATGAATAAAAGCATAATTGCCACGATATTTGGCTTATCTGCAAAAGTGTTTCTTGGCATTTTTGAAGATCCTGCGAGACACTTGGACTAAAAAGTATTAGCAGGAATCGGTCATACAATTCCAACTGATACTTTCCAATGTTGATACCGATAACAATAGTATCAGTATCAGCTCAGCCCTAGTAATACAGTAAAACCTCGATTATATGTTTTTCAGGGGAGCAAGCCAGAAATCAGGGTTTACTTTTATAATTAATTCTTAACCAAATTTCTGGATTTTTTCATGCTTTCAGGCATTTTCAGTTACAGTTACACATGTTTATAGTATGAATGGAATATATCAGCTTTATCAATGTATTGTTTAATATGCAACTTTGATGGCAATTTTACTGACATTTCTCTAAATGGACTGCAATGAGAGAAAAATTTTGTCCTTTTATTATTTTTATGAATATAGCATGTGGAAGGTATAAAGCTGCACATTTACATTACAAAACTACGACATATATTTATATTAGGGCTGAGTGGATACGATATCAGTGGCATTGATTGGAATTTATTTACCAATAGTTTCCTGGCACTTTGGTCTTTCATGCTCTCCACAAAATTGACACATGACATTTTCAAGTAGTCTAATTATCATGAAAATTATGCAAAATTCAAGTTTTTTTTTAATTTTGCACCAGTTTTGTGGCAAACATTTCGTGATAATGCCACTTATTATTGAAATATTTTAAAGCAAAAATCTTGGTAACTTCACGCATATAATTAGAGTGAAATACTTATGCACTAATATTATTAATTAATATTTTGAAACACACTTAATATTACAGTTTTCAAGCATCAGTATCAGTGGCAATAGGTGAGACTATCGATATCGGCATCAGTTCAAAGTGGTATCAGCTAAACCTCAATTTATGTTCATAAAAATTAAGGCAAAATATGGTAGAATTTCTCGTAAATTACCTTTATTTTTTTTGATACATCAAACTGGTAAAAAAATCGGTAATTATACCAGTATACGGACATGCCTATATTAACCAATAATAAAAGCACACCAATTTGTTCCGTCTTTGCAAGTGTCCCTTCGTCAATTTTATATCATCTTTCACACTTATCACCATGATATCCAAATGTGAGAGATAACAAACATATGATTAATCTTCCGCTATTTGTGTAAACTTACATTACTTAACCATTTACAAAATGTTATTGAAATACTATGACTTACAGAGTAGTTTTTCCAAATGCAATAATCCTCCAAGATATCCAGCAACCTTGTCATCTGACTGAAAATCAAGACACGAGATCCTTGAGATTGGAGTTTGGGAAGTAATTTGTCCAACAGCACCATTTTACCACAGTTGTTAACCTGGAAGAAAAACATAACACATTTACTTCCCATAACGAAAATAAACTTTCTTTCAAATACGCTACTCCAAAGTAAATAAATTTGATTTCTCCATACTTTTATATGTATGCAATACATATCTTGGTTCCCATTCATTTTAGCAAAACAAATTCCAGGATATTTTAAAATAAATTTCCAGAGCATGGGGCTTGCTATGAAGTTTCAAGTAGTAAACTACACTTGCTATTCAAGAGAATTGTGTTTATTCAACACTGTTCAACATAAATTAACAAAAATACACCATAAAAGCACTCCTATACAGAATACCTCCCATGAAGAATCTGGTTCAAGGAAAAAAATTGAATTCATTTTCATTTCCAAATTCTGGCAAGAACCAAAATTGCTGATTTTCCAGGATTTCTCCAGGTTTTATGTGCTTCAAAATTCTGTGACATTTTCACTCATAGTTTGGTTTCCCTGATATTTTGTTTCCTAATTCAAAGATTAAAAATCCAAAGTTTTCTATCACAATGTAGAATGTTTCCTGTCATTTAAGACCAGAGACCGCTACTAATTCTTTTCAAGTAGCTCCCCAATTGTTCTCACGATCCTTGCTAAATGTTGGAATTTTGGGGGCTCTCACCAGGAATCAAACCCAAGACCTCTCGTACCAAAGGCAAGAGAGATAACCATTTTGCTATGAAAGAGCCCCATTAAGAGCAAAAGTTCAATTATATCCACACTTGTTAATATAAAATTAGATTTAAATTAGTTGTCAACCACTGGAAGTTAAGTAATCTTGTCGTCTCCTCAGGTCAAATCATAAAATTAATTTGTTAATTTACTAAGAGTGACAATTTCACACCAGTTGTGCATTTATTTCAAAACCGTCCGAATGGGCAATGCTACTGAAGAAAAACGCCGGTGTTGAAGAGTATGAATTTCTCCACATGGTGCAAGTAAAAGCATTTTTTTTTTTTTAACTTTAGTATTAAGCTAGATATGATATTTGAAAAATATGATGAATAAGAATTTATGTATTCCTTATGGGGAATCAACTTCAACTTCAAGTTAAGGCTAATCAAATGGAAGTTCCGACTCTTCAGTCTGTCCTTTTTCCGTTGGTATCTTTTTCTTGCCATTGGAAGTTTGATATTCACAAAAGAACAAGTCAAATAATACTTCCATAAGCTCAATGCATTTCTCCTTGCCTTCTATGGCCACCATGGCAGTGTTGCCAAACCTGATGCACATTAAGGCTCGGCTGGACCTTTGGCATGCAAATGGGCGAATTTTTTTCAAATTTTCCTTTCCATTCGAAAAACTTCTTGGATATTTCAAAATATGAAACATTACATCAGCTCAGAATTCCTTCTATAGCATTGACGTGAATTTTCATGCAGTTTTCTTTCATTGTTGTCTAGATATTATCAATAGTTTAATAGACTTATGTAATCACAAAACTATTGATAATATCTAGACAACAGTGAAAGAAAACTACACGAAAATTCACGTCAATGCTCTAGAAGGAATTCTAAGCTGATGTAATGTTTCATATTTTGAAATATCCAAAAAGTTTTTCAAAAGAGGAAAATTTGAAAAAATTCGCCCGTTTGCATGCCAAAGGTCCACCCGAGCCTTAAAGAGCTAAATTTCACCATAAATGGAGTAAAAACTTTTAAGGAACTAGATTCACGAAACTGTATAAAGTGCCTCCCAGAGTAATTTTAGGTTTCAAATGATTGGGGGCGAGGGGCACTGTTATAACCGTTAGCTTTAAACTGATGACAATTTATTCTTAGTTTGTCACCATCTCAATCCGGCAGCATCACTCATCTCAATAATCCGCCGATGGTTGTATGAAATCAAAAATAAAAGATTTCTGGACAACAATATTACGCCTTAATGTTAGCCAAGTAGCTATAAAAAAAAAAAGTAGCTGAGAAGGTAAGAGGGGTTGGGGCGAAGAAGCAAATATAACAATATCATGTGCACAATATATACTTATGGCAAAAGTTGGTCTATGTAAGCCGGAGCCAGTGAAGTGCCAGACTAAAAAGAGCTAAGTTGGCAACAGTGCTCTAGCTGCCGCAGAGAGGACTGCCATGCAAAAATTCTTCCCTCATCAGAAGGATTCCCTTAATCAGAATATTTCTACTACAAAAAATATTCCATAAGGAACATTGCTGTATAAACTAAAATGACAAATTTTTTGAGAACTTCTTACAGTCCGATATCATTGATGCCAGGTCCGGAAGTTGAGGAACACTGGTTTATGATGAGGCTACAATCAACATGATGATATGGCATTGGAATTTTGCACTATAACATCAAAATGCCAATGTATTTTGCTAAGAAGAAAAAAAACTTACAACTAAATTTGTTGTTATTTGTAGCTAAAACTTCAAAGAATATTTTATAAAAAATCCACAATACCAAATGCTCATCCGTTGTGAATGGGGGTCCAGGTTCAGCACCATCAAACAGGTATGGATGATTACAGCATTTCCTAAGATGCATCAAAACGTTCTGGAGTCTCATTTTGTCCATTACTCCAGCACCATTTATAATATCTATATCCTTCAGCAATATTTTCTTATACCTGAAAATTAAAAATATATAGTATATTACATTTCAGTCCAGCTCATACTTACATTAAAGCAATAACACACCTGTAAGCACATGCATATCTCATTTTTTGATGGAAACAGAAAACGTCATGTTACACACCCTACTTTACATTATGACAGAAAGGAGCAATGGACGGAAAAATATTTCAGAGAAACTTTGAAACTACTGGAGAAGAATCCTTCTGAAAGAGAAATGTTACTTCATCAAAATACTGCATGGATGTGACAAAAAAAAATAGCCAACGAAAAACACTAAAATTAACAATGTTCTTATTGATTTTTTGCAAAAATAACTGTATCCTATTGCATTTGCAACATACACTTACCATTCTCTCTGCATCTTGCTTAGTCCAACATACACTTTCACTTCTTTTTTGGGCTTCAGTCCCTTTTCAACATCCGATTTTAATCTTCGAAGTAGGAAGGGGCGTAATACCTGAAAAAATCAAAGGTTTCTAAAAGATCCAATGCGTAAAAACTCTTATAAATGTACATGAAACAAATCAAAGGGTAAATCGAAAAGTCTTTGTGCCTAATCATTTATTGCCAGATGACAAACCATAAAAGAAGAACAAGATATACACAATCTTCTATGTACTTCTTGCTTTTTTTCCACATAATCACCACACCTGTTGAGGCACTTGTCCCACCGTAACCAGTTTCGCAATGTCCGTTGCATAGAAGATGACCGGCTGATCACGGAACCAATGACGAACAACGTTCTGCACTTTGGTGTCCTTTGTGAACCTCTGTCCTGCCAGAAACTTCTTCAATGGACCAAAAAGATTGTAATCACTGGTGGCTAGGTCTGGGCTGTATGAGGGATGCTCCATAATCTCCCACCCCCATGATGAATTTTGGCGATTGTTTTTTTCGCCACGTGTGGTTTTGCATTGTCATGGAGGAAGACCACATTGCTCACTTCATGAATACCCTGACGCTGACGCTTTTTCCTACTGGCTGCTCCCCATACACTGGATATTTCCCTGTGGATATCTCTCCTTTGCACCATAAAAACGAATAACACTTCGCTGTTCATATGGCATGGACTTCCTGAGCACTCTGGCCATCTTTGCCAACTGATAACAGTGCCGTGCTGTGGAAGAAATCGGAAGTTACAATAGGTAGGGCCGTTCCAAGGAAAGCTTACTGCATCGCTCGTATATCTCGCTTTTGTAATAACACTTATAACAAGCTAGAAAAAAATAGGCGCGAAGACTTTTCGATTTGCTCTCATACATTAAATTACAGTGAAGCTTCAATTTCTCAGGGAACCACGGTGAATACACATAAAATGCAGGGGAATTCTGTAATATATAGTTTCGTTGCGACCAGAAGAATAGATACAATCAGTAACATTAAATTGGGATTCCACAGTGTACAATTAAACCTAAGCATACTAGTATCCTGTAATACTTTGAATTTGAATCTAAAATGTTGGGTGCATTAGCACTTACGCAATTTTCCACCCATCATGTTATACAGGTTCCAGCCCCTTAGCAGAACTAAAATAACCTAACTGTAATGTCATGTAACTAAAATATTAAAATATTCTGACTTCGGTTAAAAGCTGAGGCTGCAAAGGGGGACTCAGCCAATATAAGGACAAAAAATACAAAAACAGGACAACACACACAATTATACTGGCCATAGAGCCAGACCCCAGAGCTTTGTTAGTCTGCAAAATGCAGTCCTGGGTGTACTATGTGGAAGTGAGGTTGATAATTGCGTGTACTACTTAGACCCCTCCTGTAATAGTTATCATCCATTTCTGGACACTTGTTTTGTAATTTCTAATACATTGTTACATTGTCAAATTCATTCTTTGATCTTGCTAAAGATACATGTATATGAGTGTTCACACACTGAACACCCAAAAATGAATCAACAACAAAAGTACATTTTTTACATTGGAATTGTTTACAGAATCATTATACAGTAAAAACTGCATATCCCTGAACCTCTATAAGAAGGTAACCTGTAAATACGGAAAAAAATCCCCAGAACAGACCGATTTTATACCTGAAAATGACCTGCATAAGGCGGAAACCTCCTTAACGCGGAAACGGAACATCATTTAAAGACCAATGAGATGTTTTTATTCTCAGTAACACGGAAATTTCTTCCTTTTTTTCGATCGCAAGAAAACAATGCAATACAGTAAGTGGAACACGCCTCTGTTGCCACTCGCTTATCGGTAACATTGTCGATATGAAAGAATGCGCTACAATACTCATAGCTGTTACGATTCAGTTTCTTTCTTTCATCTCTTACACTCTCTCTCCACCTTTCTTTGTCTATTTCTCCTCTGTTCTTTCATCATCTTTCTATGTTTCTTGTTATCTCTCTTTGTTTCTTTCTTTTTTCTTCACTTTTATCTCAATCTTTCTTCACCTCTCTTATTCCATCTTTCAATCTTTCTCTTTCCCTCTATGCACATTGCGCTACGACGACAGGGGTCCCGGGTTCGAAAAGATACATAAGTATGTACTGTACGTTCTTACCATGTGTACCAACATGTTGTGTAGTTACATAATTGTAATCTTTGCTATGCTTATTGCGACTGTATCGCATTTTTATTCATGTACGTACATGCATTACTACTATACATTATAAGTAATGCGAAATGTAAATCTGTCTTTCCATTATTTCCTGCAGTGCTCTATACTGTATTTAAAGTCAACCCTGTATAAGAAGGAAAACTGTTAAGACGGAAAATTTTGCTCGGTTAATTTCATGTTAGGGTCATTCCACGTCAATTCATCCAGGCCATGTCACCCACCATCCCCGATTTTGATGAAATTCGGTATGCTTATAGAACTTTTGATGCTGATTACAAAAATGACAACTTTTTTTAAATTCGTCAAAGGGTTCAGAAGTTACGCGCTTTTTAAGAACTCCGTGTACGCCACATGCGGCTCCACTTTGAATGTCACGCATTAGGTTATAAACGATTGTATCTTCCATCGGGTTTGCCGTAGAAACTTCAAGTTTGTTTTCTTTTGTTCAGAATAGTATAAGCTTTCATTTAAATAACATTTCAGATGAATGCATCAATAAACATGTATTTTTATATATAGTTTTATGTATTTTTTTAGAAAAATAAATGACTAACTTCAAGAGCAAATTTCATGCAATGCCCCTCTTCAATTTCCCCCTAATTTTATATGTAGGTAGCTCAGAGTGTGTACTAATGCCTGATGAAAAAATTGGGATGGGCGGTTCAGAGACAGGGTGATTAAAAAATCATTTGCATAAAATGACATTAAAAGTAAATCTTCTTAAAAATTAGCACAAAACCTGAAGTACAATATGTTTCAAGCTACAGTATTCAAAATTTATGTTCACTATGTGTGAATGTAAGCATAGGCGTAACCTGGCGGGGGCAAAGGGAAACACTTGCCCTCTCCCAAATTTATAGATTAATTTAAAATTTGCAAGTAATAATTACAGTGGAACTCATATTGAAGTTCCTCGATTTTACATTTTCCTTCATTTTGCATTCAATCTTGGTGGTCCCAACATAGTAAATTGTTTAGAAATTTTCTAAGATTTTACATTTTCCCGCGTATAAATTTTTTTCAGCTTGGTCTCCTGGATAACGTAAAATCGAGGTTCCACTGTATTTAAGTTTGTTTCAACAGTCTTCATTTTTTTAAAAAAAATTATATATTATATAATTATATATAATCATTATTAACATTCTCAAGTTTAGCAAATTTATCTTCGAGAACATTCTTTTTGTGCATTTTATCTCAATATGGAAGTTCTTTTTTGGCTACTCTTCATGGGGATACGTAATATGACGTAAGAATTAATACTACACATTTGTGCTGATTGAAGTTTCTTTTCAAATTGAGCTTTTTCGCCACATACCACAGAAAATATCCTTGTGACGGGATGGTTGGAACAGAAAAAATACTTGTATAGACTTCTATAGTATAAAGCAACAAGTACGGCAATTATGTACCAATTCCGTAGAAACAGTATTCAAGGCATAAATTTCTTAGTAATCATCTAGGGTGAAATAACAACCCACAATACAATGTGTCAGCGATTGCAAAGTACTACAACAGTACCAGGAAGTATGCACTATTTTGAACTTACAGGTTCCGTAAGTTACTTTTTACAAGTAACTGGGTTTCTTTTACAATTACTGTAACAGTAACGTACTGTTAATGGTCATTGATTTGTGTAAAAGTTACACAAAATCAATGATCATGAAGACTTCCGTGTTTTACTTGTTTCTAGTACATAATATGTATTCATATATTTACATTATTACTGCTAATAAATGATGGAAAACACAGTCAGCTTTGCTTGAACGATTATAATTAAAAAATCATTTGTATGCTGACCATGGTTGTTTTGAATATGGTGTCATTGATTCCACTTGCACCTATTTCTTTCTCCCCCATTCCAAGTTCAACAAGATTCAAAGATCCACTCCCTCGACAATGACTTTTTCCTAGCTGGACAACAACGTTTCAAACGAACACAGCAGTCTACCAAAAACAATGGAGTTTTCACATGCAATTAGAAATGAATTACAGTAAAGCGTGGATGTTCTAAATTTAGCATGCAACAAAGCATAGCTTCCTTGCCAGCAATTCCAAGAAAATCCTTTCACGTAGCATCCGGAGAAGGTACATATTTTATTTTCATAGTCTTGAACAGAATTGTCCAATTTAGCTATTTCCCTACTGCAAAAAGTAACTCTGTTACCGTTGTTAACGTTACAGGTACTTACTTATAAAAGTAGCTAGTTACAGTTAGAATTCCTAAATAAAAAGTAACTGTACTTGTAACTTTGTAACTATTTACTTCGAAACACTAGTTGTTTAACAGTCAGAGCAAAATAGTATGTGCTGATGTAATATGTTTTGTATAACTGTATGGTTTGACTTTTGTGAAGAAGTGGCTTTCCAAATTCCAACTGTAAACAGTTATGTAGTAGGATGTGTGTGCATGACTCAAACTTGTTTGTAAGATTGCTTCAAAAGTCCACGTGAAAATGGAGATGCAGCTATTAAATTCTCGCATCCACTTGATCCATCAACTTCCTACTACTGGCCACAAAATATTCTGTGTCCAGTGGACATTAACAATACAAATGTATGGACATATGTACTTATTGATAAGTCAAATACTTTAGTGTGTTTGGAATGGTCAAAATATCTATGTAAAATGTGAACGGCACAATTTATAGTACATGAAATTTTGGAAATGCATAGAGTACAATATTTAGGTACTATCTTAATGGGTGTCACTTGGAAACTATCTTCGGGTTGAGATAATCACGAAGTTTTCCATCGCATAAAAATAGTGTCCAGGATTATTTGATAAATACATTTGAAAAACCACAATTATTACTCTTTATTCGTTTGTTCCTCAAGTGCCAGGAGGATCACAAAATATATTTAACTTGTAAATTTTAATTAATATATAAATTGGGTAGTGGCAAGTGTTTCCCTTTTCCCCCGCCAGGTTACGCCTATGCTTACATTCACACATAGTGAACATAAATTTTGAATATTGTAGCTTGAAACATATTGTACTTCAGGTTTTGTGCTAATTTTTAAGAAGATTTACTTTTAATGTCATTTTATGCAAATGATTTTTTAATCACCCTGTCTCTGAACTGCCCATCCCAATTTTTTCATCAGGCATTAGTACACACTCTGAGCTACCTACATATAAAATTAGGGGGAAATTGAAGGGGGGGCATTGCATGAAATTCGCTCTTGAAGTTAGTCATTTATTTTTCTAAAAAAATACATAAAACTATATATAAAAATACATGTTTATTGATGCATTCATCTGAAACATTATTTAAATGAAAGCTTATACTATTCTGAACAAAAGAAAACAAACTTGAAGTTTCTACGGCAAACCCGAGGGAAGATACAATCGTTTATAACCTAATGCGTGACATTCAAAGTGGAGCCGCATGTGGCGTACACGGAGATCTTAAAAAGCGCGTAACTTCTGAACCCTTTGACCAATTTTAAAAAAGTTGTCATTTTTGTAATCAGCATCAAAAGTTCTATAAGCATACCGAATTTCATCAAAATCGGGGATGGTGGGTGACATTTTCACAAAATTCTGGATGATTTGACATGGAATGACCCGTTAGCATTCAATGTTTCGAGCACATACATTGTTATCATCAGTAAATTTTCAATGCACTATTAGCGCTCAAAGTGTTGGATGCTATAATGTCAATATACCCTGGATGGGAACCCGAGAATACTGATACTTGTTCAAATCGCATTGCCAGGAAAGCTACAAACTCTTATTTACTTACAGTCTGCTTTTTGTTGTCTGGTGCCAATCTGAACCTGTTTTTAAACTCTTAATGCTTTCTCCTGATGGTTGGAGAGCCAATTTCACCAAACCTACGTACAGATACGCTAATCAGGAGCTAGACTTACAGTTTAAATTATAATCCAATACCCAACCTATCTGGGAGAACAGGTTTCCATTTTTAACTTTTACTTTTTATACTCCACTGAGGTTTTCAATTTCGTAGGGCCTGCAAACATTGCATGCAAGCATTGCGGGGGGAGAATGGACTTATGTTTACATACCAGGTATTTTAATATTTTGATGTAATTCTGAAATATTTTAAAGCAAGATTGGAGTGAAATTCTTACACAATAATACTAATCAATATTTTGAACAACTTTAAATTGTACCAATTTTAAAGCATACAAAATTTTCCTCAATATTTATGTTTTTCTGTACTTTAAGTTTTTTTCAGCTTGGTTCCCTGAAAAACATAAAATCGAGGTTTTACTGTAATTAGGGATCCCGATGTATCAGCTGGAATCACTACTATTAGTATCAGAAAGTATCAACTACAATTCATTCACTAATACCAGCTGATATTTTTTCGGAGTTTGGGTATTTCGTGGGATACATAAATATGAAGTGCAACATTTTTAAAATCTAATTATCCTGTAAATATGCAAAATTCAAAGTTCTAATTTATTTGGCACCAGTACTGTGTGAAAAAATGGATTTTGTGATTAAATCACATCTATGAGTTACCAAGACAAATTCCAGTTCTTAGGTCTTTGTACATGTAATGTCCATTACATGTACATGTACTACATTAAGGTATGGAACAACTAGTACCTTCTACATGGAATTATGGGAACTATTTCAAACTGAAATGGCTATTGGAATAGCTTACTAGTATACAGAGGATTAGCATTGATTTAGTGAAAAGTTACCGAAAATTGGCATACTGAGTATTTCAACACTGTCAAAAGTATACATAAATATAAAATTGAAGTTTATAAATTTAAGACCAAAATGTCTATTTACTTACAGCATGAAGTCTTTCTACCAAAGTCATATCTCCTAGACAGTTATTGGTATTGAACCAAGAATCAAAATCCTGAAATAAAAAAAACAAATGAATGGTCAAAATACTGAAATTAAAAACAAAACGAATGAGTACAACAAACTCATACACCATTGACCACATTTTTTTTTTTCAGATATCAAGCATAATCCCCAAATTACAATTTATTGCCAGTGACAATATTAAAAAAAAAGATGCTAGCTAAAATTAAATACAATACATTAACAAATTCAGCTGTATCACAACAGGAATCATATTTAACCTTTAGGTGCCCGATCGTCTCGATCAAGATGCTCTTAGGTAACCCTCAGGTACCCGATCATTTTGATCGAGATGCTTTGTCAAGGTTGTAGTTTTTACATTATAACTTTGCTTTTTTGGCTAGAATTCAGATTTTCTTTTTTCATATTGTTGTTAACACGTGTATTTAACAGAAATGATTGTTGAATATTTTTTTTCAAGGGAAAAATTTTGCCGACAAAGGAAGGCTGACTTTGTTGTTCTAAAGCAAATGCCCCTCCCCACCCCCCACACCTCTGGAAACTGCATTCGAAGGAAGTAGTTTGTTTATCGGTATCCGAGGTCAAAAGGAATGTTATACAACCGTATATCATTCATCTCTCTAGGGCAATTAGCCTCAGAGCTACAGTCATTTCAAGGTAACGCTGCATTTTGAAGCTTGAATCAGTGGCATGCTGACCATACCTTTTGGGGGTACAACTCGTGTTACATTCGTCATACGATAATAATGCAAGTATTTTTGTGTTCTTTACATGCCAGCGATAATTTCCATATGCATGTCGACACTGTCATGTACTTTTTCCTTGGGGGAGGGGGAAATCCCCATTTTTTCCGAAAGTTTGGAATTTTGGGGGTTCTCCCCTCCCCCCTGCCACATATACGCCGAATTTGCATAAATTTTATATAGCGTGAATCTCTGGTTCATTCCGCTTACAATGGTATATCATTCATCTCTCTAGGGCAATTAGCCTTCGATCTACACTCATTTAATTGAAACTCTGCATTTTGCTCAAAATCTGCTCGGGGCAGCAAGGCTGTTAGTTACCTGCGAAAATGGCCTTGGGCTCATAAAGATTAATTATTAAAGAAACAGAATCTGTTGTTGTTTAAGTCCATTTTATGCTCAGATAGGTTAATGAGGACTGGGCATACAAACTTTTGTTCAATGTGCTTCCATAGCAGATACATTTTTATTTATTCATCAAATTTGAATCAATACTATTTTATAAGACTAAGTTTTTATAAAAATAAAGATAAAATGCATGTTCACTATATTTTAATAAAATTCTTAAATAGTTCATTTATCATAGGCTATAACTCATAAGTCTTTGATTCATATTTACATTGCTTTAAGCTAATTGTGGCAATTGAAGATAACTAAACATTAGATGGAACATGTACAAAGTCCATGCCATGTTAGGACTTGAACCTGAGACCACTAATGGCAAGATCATGAGCCAAGCACACAAATTGCTCGACCAAGAAGGCCACTTTCAAACCAAAGTGAGAAGCGACAGTCGACAACTGACACATGTCTCTTGGGAAATGTACCTCGAGAAATAAAAGCAACAAGCTGCAAGAGTCATTTGTTGCTTCCATGTCACTCGGACTGGGTCGTTTTCTCAATACCTTGCATCATGTCAACTTGGTCTGTTAGTAGCACATGTGCAGTGAATATTTTTCTGCAGACTTGTCGCTTGTCACTTTGGTGTGACATCTCTGTTCGTCTTATCACCTTGATCTGAAACTTCTCTTATAAACTCATTAGTTTCATGCATTTGTTACATGGTAAACACATCATCTCACATTCTGAACTATGACTCAGCATTCAAATCAAACTCATACTTACATCTGAAGAGTTGAAGACATCTGGCAGAAGGAAATTCAGAAGAGACCACAACTCGTGAAGGTTGTTCTGCAGTGGAGTACCAGTCAATAAAAGACGGTGCTTCGACTTGAACTGACGAACTATTTCAGAGAGTTTGGATTTTTCGTTCTTAATCCTGTGCGCCTCATCAATGACCACGTACTTCCACTTTATCTTCTTAAAGGCTCCTTTCTCTATCACTGCCATTTCATACGAAGTGATGCAAACATTAAATTTAACAGGTTTGATCGACGTTTCAATGATTTCTTTCTGTTCAAGAAACAAGAAGAATGCAACTATTAGAGAAACATTTATTACCACCTTAACAAATAAAAACACAAGTGGTACTACATAAAAAGATCATTAATATATTGGGTAATAAAGGGTGCAGCAATGAAACGGGCAATTTTAAATACTCCACAGTTAAGACAAATTAATGCATAATTAGGGCTGAGCTGTTACCACTTTGAACTGATACTGATGCCGATACTCTTCGAGATTCCCACAGATACCGATATTTGAAAATTACAATAATTAAAATTTCTTCTAAATATTGATCAATATCAATATTAGTGTGTAAATATTCTGCCCCAATTATATGCATCAACATTCCATGAATTTTGCTTTAGAATATTCAAGAATTACATTACAATTTTAGAAATAGATGATATGTAATCAATAAATATAGGTTTTTTTTTGTGCAAAATAAAAAGGAAGTTTGAATTTTGCATAATCTCCAGGACAATTACAGTCTGCGAAAGTGTCACATAGCATTCTTGAAGACCTCGTAAAAGACCAAAATGCTGAAAAAGTATCAACTGGTATAGGTAGATGAATTCCAAACGATACATCACAACGGTATCGGCTCTCCTCTATTCATAATACATACTAAACATACATATGAAGACATGTGAGGATTGGTTGGAAGACTTTTCCTTTTAATAGCCCCCAATGAAAATAATCACATGTGGACAAATCTTGCCAAGAAATATGCCCATTGTTTTTCTTTTGTATTATGTTTTTACAGCAGATGCATGCTGTGCCCAATTTCATCATAACTATATGGTAAGATGCAAGATGGCGGTGGTCACATGTTACTTATGAAGCAACAACTAGCTATATCCAGTGTTGATGTCTAAAAATAAACCAGGTGTCTACAAAAATAACAAATAAAAAATTCTTGACTTTTTCTTGACCTTTCTTTCCTTTTTTCTTTACTTAGCAATAGTTGGATTTTCTTTATTTACTGAAATAGCCCTACTATAGGATCGGTCAAGACGAAAACTGAAGCTGTACTTCAACAAGAGATTTAGACTTGCTTTAATTTATTAATGCATGTAAAAATTGATGTTTCAGACTTCATTCTGGATGGGGACTGGCCACATTACTTTATTTAATATTTTTACACAACTTACATGCAAGAATGACATTCTTAAGAAACAAAGTACACAAATCATAACCACAACTCAATGCAACTTTAGATATCCAAATATTCAATTTAACAAATACCAGTACAGGTATATAACAATATAAATTCACTACTCAAGAGGATATTCTCCCCGTGGTCCACATTGAATAGGTATGATGTCATTCACTCTTGATCAGAATAGCAACAGATTTATGACCTTCTAGTAAGAGAGCCATTTCTTGAACCTGGATTGTACTGCGCATTATAAACGAGATATAATTGTTTGTCACTTTTCCTTATCAAAAACCAGGGTGTGCATTATACATGTGTCAATACAGTAACACCAAGGAACAGCAAACAACAGGTGGGCAGGTGACAACAGCCTGCCTAATGGCATTCAGAAAACAAAAAAACAATAGAAGCATGCCAAGCAACAGTGCGGCAAGTCTGAATGATGATGGGGCAGGGGTCACCGAAATTAATGGAACAAGTTGCACGGATAAAGCGAGTACATCACAAAACGTGAATCCTGCTAATGGAATTGATAAAATATGTTAACCAAAACTAGCTGAAAATGAAACCCACTACCTCTGGCAGCAGACAGTACTGCACCAATTGTGAATGACATGATATAGAAATCATTGCAAGCACTAATACATGAAAATCTAATTCTCAAAATACTTACTCTCGTATCCTTGTCACCTATTAGGCACACTGGTTTTAGGGATGGGCACCATCTCTGAAATTCATTCATCCAATTTGACAATGTGGACTTTGGGACTATTACAACATGAGGGCCTGAGATGTTGCGATAATGCTTCAGGTATCTGCGGAAATAAAAAAAATATGAATGCAAATTGAAATTCTTCTCCTCAACTTGTGCCAAAACATCAAGCGAATTTTCATTTGGTTGCTACAAATATTTAATAGTTTGATTGACGCTTATCAATACTTACCTCAACTGGAAATATAGGTCTAATGATTTGGTACCCACAAATGTCCTGTGCAGAAATTTCATGCTCAACCAGGACTTGAACCTGGGTCTCTGGCGTACAGTGCCATTGCTCTACTAACTGAGCTACCAAGCTAGTGTTGGTTCAGTCTGATTTTTTGCTGTCACTGTTTTACCTGTATGGGATTGTTGCTATCAGTGCTACCACAATGGGATTTGTTGACTTTGAAACACTGTTCACGTCAAGGCATAGTGTAGAAGAGTGACAGAGAAAAACCAGGGTTGGCTTGGTAACTCAGTTAGTTGCACAATTTCACGGTATGTCAGACACCAAGGTTCGAATCCTGGACCACATCAAGTACATAAGAGAGCAACGTGATCGCTCAGCTACTTGACCATCAAATAAGCATTGCTCAGAAAGGGCTCACTTGCTCGCTGTGTGAACTTGAACCTTGCTCTCAACAGGTTTGAGCCACGATCTCGTGAGGAAAACTGTATGAAGATGGCAGCCAATGAACAAATATTTATGATTAACGGTTGTAATGTAACATAATTACAGGGGAAGTTCAAGTAACAGAAGGTAATATAATTTTCCACTTTTTGTAATTGTATTGAAATGAAAGTGTTTTTTATTCGAAATATACAGCGTAGTTTTGGAAAGTTATGCAAGTGTGTGAAAAAGAAAACTTCGAATGTTTTGTCCACTTCCATAATCAACAGCTTTTCAAAACCAATGAAATCTTGTCCACTCATCCCAGCCATATTGATCAGAGATTACTCAAAGGCACTGATATTTTTTTATCCATGGCACACACCATCAAGTAAATGATTTGTCTGCTAAACGGAAGAAAATCTTGCTGTGACCATTGCTCAGATACTCTATGTGCCACTGGTTAAGCCTGCATTTTTAACTGAAATTTATCCACAGTACATCTATTGTGTGTTCCAAATGATAGATAAATTTATAACTCTGGACTGGGAGAAACTAAGCATTGTTAATATCAACAGTGTTTCAGAGGCAACAGATCCCGTTGCTGCAGCACTGACAGAGAGAACCCCACACATGCCAAACAGTGACGGCAAAAAATCAGGTGAAACCAGAGCTGGTTTTGTAGCTCCATTGGTAAAGCAATGGCACAGTATGCAGACAAAGGTTCAAGTCCTGGTTGAGCCTGCATTTTTCACTGAAATTTCTACATGGAAATACAGTAGAACCTCAATTTTATGTGTTTTAGGGGACCAATTTGAAAGAACTTAAAATGAGGGGAAATGAAAAATAGAGGAAAATTTTATAACATGTTGCTATGTTGAGACCATCATGATTGAATGTATAATGCGGAAAAATGTAAAATCCGAGAACGTAAATTCAGGGATCCACTGTATATGGCACGTTTGTCCTAACTAAGAATCATAATTGAAATTCTTATTTCATTCTAACACTTTGACTTTAACTATTACCTATCTTATCCTACATAATGGTTACTCCTTTTTCAAACCCTGAAAGAAAAACCCCAGGCAAAAATTGGGATCGTTTTCAAGGGAGCTTTCAGGCCAAAGTGACATGTGGGTTTCACACTGAAGTGACATGGGCACAAAACTGTGGCACCAGAATTCGTACTTATCTTTACTGTCTGTAAAAAAGAATTCACAATGTATACATAACCAACAGATCGAGTCAACACAATGCATGCTATTGAGAAAATGACTCAGTCTACGTCATGGGGGTGAAACTCATATGCCCGTACTTGTGACTTTGCGACATTAGCGACATCTAACCGTTGGTACAAGGCGTTATTGGTCAGGTTGCTTCTCTACTGGCACGTTAGATGGCAGTGAAGGCTCATTTGCCTTTTGTTCTAGGGAGTCTTTTTATCGCACAATGTGCTACCAACTTCGTGTTCTGACGTCAGAGGTAGCGTGACCGTTGTTAGTTTAGGTCATTTAGGTTTGGTTCTCTTAGCATAAATACCCTGCAAATGTATTATTTATACTAAGTGAGCTAAACATAACAAGCCTAACCTAACAAATTAATCACTTAGCGTTACAATGAAAACTTTTTGTGGTGACGTAAGAACGGAAGATTGGTAGCGCGTTATGCGATGAAAACGTATGGTTTCAGGAGCAGTCAAAAGATTTTCTCGTGCCAGAATTGAAGCTGTAGAGCACCGATTGATGAAGTGCATTGACTATGTATGGAACTATGTTGAAAAATAAGAGTAGTTAAATGGCCCTCTGCCAAACCTTTCTAGGTCAGGGACAAAGCATGCTGGTCAACCCTCATAGTTTGGTGCAGTGAGACAGAAAACAAGAATCGAGAGCGAGAGAGAGAGAAAGAAAGAGAGAGAAAGAGAAAAGGGGAGTAAAGGTCGGTCTCTCTCTCCCCCTTGAAAGGCAGGTAGCTGTGTGTGTGTGTGTATACAGGGTGATTGGTAATTCGACCTATTCGTGGAAAGGGGTAATACTAGAGCACATTTGCAACAAATTTGACCCTATGCACCGGGGGTCGGAAATCAATGGGTTTCGAATGAGTGACTAGTGGGAAAAAAAATCATGCCCCAAATTCCTATACCCACAGAAAGAAACCATCATTGGAGGACACGTCATGAAGAAATTTGGAAATTATCGTTTAAATCGAACAGGATTACTAAAAAAAAATTAAAACACGCTTAGTGTAAAAATTGCGGAAAAAAACTTCCTACTTTCATAAGCTCTCCAAAAAGATACAAATGTTGTCAACTGGCACACGGGTTGGTGGAAAAATCTGAATAAAAAGTGAAGAAGGTGTATTGTATACCTCTTTGTAAAGTGAAAAGAAGTTGTCGGTTGTGAGAACGAAAATGAGTGAAGTAATAATCTTATTTACCATTCTCATGATTCCAGGGGTTGTCAGAATTAACTGTTACAAAAACTACAAATCCTGTTCAAATTGCCTCCCCCGGTAATGTATGCAAGATCAACAAGAATTGTGGCGAGGCGACTTGACTTGACTCAATGGAAAGTCTGGTTCACTGTGCATACAGCACGACTGTATCCATACCATTACATGCCAGTGCATGCTATTGAGGAGGGAGATCTTGTCAGAAGGATGGATTTTTGTCGATTTTTACTAAATACTGACACTGAAGATTCCATTATCTGACAAGAATTCTGTGGACGGACGAATCCAAATTCGACCGCGGTGGTATTACAAATTTTCATAATGCACATTTTGGACCTCTAAGGGTTTAACCCAAGAAAATCTAAGAAAATGCTCACCAGAGAAAATTCTCACTAAATGTGTGAATGGGAATCATCCACAATCATGCAATTGGGCCATTCTTTCTGCCACAAAACCTAAACGGCATTACCTACAAAAACTTCATAAGGGAAGAATTGACGACGATGCTCGCTCGCCACAAGAAGGGGTATGATTTACCAACATGATGGTTGCCCAGCCCGCTATTTCTGGGGTGTGCGACAGTGGCTGGACTACAATTATCCCATGCGATGGATTGGTCGAGGCGGCCCGACCCCCTGGCTGGCGAGGAGTCCGGATTTGACACCATGCGACTTTCACATTTGGGGTCACATGAAAGAGTTAGTCTACAGTACACCAGTGGATTCCCAAGAAGAGTTGAGAGAGAGAATTGTGACGGCCACCCAATACATAAGAGACTGAGTGTCAACGCGAGTGACTGTGTCTGAAGTACGCCGCAGACTGCGTGCTTGCATACATAACCGGGGAGGCAATTTGAACAGGGTTTGTAGTTTTCGTAACAGTTAATTCTGACAACCTGGAATCATGAGAATGGTAAATAAGATTATTACTTCACTCATTTTCATTCCTTTATTTCTCACAATCGACAACTTCTTTTCACTTTACAAAGAGGTATACAACACACCTTCTCCGCTTTTTATTCAGATTTTTCCACCAACCCGTGTGCCAGTTGACAACATTTGTATCTTTTTGGAGAGCTTATGAAACTAGGAAGTTTTTTCCGTAATTTTTACGCTAAGTGTGTTACCATTTTTTTGAGTAATCCTCTTCGATTTAAACGATAATTTCCAAATTTCTTCATGGTGTGTGCTCCAATGATGGTTTCTTTCTGTGGGTTTGGGAATTTGGGGCATGATTTTTTTTCCCAGTAGTCACTCATTCGTCAACTGTTAGCAACGTGTCAATGAAGTACCCAGGATGTAGTAGTTTTTTCACAATTAGTAGTTTTTTGGTCGCGAGTCTGAATATGTCACTAAAATCTACAAACTGCAATAACTCGAAACCCATTGATTTCCGACCCCCAGTGCATAGGGTCAAATTTGTCGCAAATGTGCTCTAGTATTATCCCTTTCCAGGAATAGGTCGAATTACCAATCACCCTGTATATATACCGGGTGGTCCAAAAGTCCCGGAATGATTACATATTGTGAGAAATACACATCAAATCGGAAAATGAAAAAATATGTGTTTAGTAAGTAAAAGAAAGCTATTCAATGATATCACACTTGATCCCCCACCCCCGGGGGGTTAGGTGGGGGGCAACTGTGAAATTTTAAATGGAAACCCCCATTTTGTATTATAGAATCGGAAAGAGGACTTCATTCCGCATCCAACGAGCTATCAACAACCAACCCTCAGGGAGCGGGTGTGGGGGAATCAAGTGTGATATCATTGAATTGCTTTCTTTCACTTATTAAACACGTATTTTATCGTTTTCCGATTTGATGTGTATTTCTCACGATATGTGACCGTTCCGGGACTTTTGGACCACCCGGGACCCCTGGCATCGCAGTGCGATGTGCTAATCACTCAGTCATATATTTACCTCTCTTCGAAAGTTTAGTGACCACCCAAAATGGCGTTACCCGCACACCCCCTATATGCCTTCATGGCATGGTGATGAGCACAGGGGAGCACTTTACCTTTTTTTTTTTAACCCGAAATGACAATTCAAAGGAAACAAAACTAACAAAGAAAGTAATTCTGGCACTGGCACAACTCATCAGATATACTAAACAAAGTTTACTAAACTAGCATCTTAGCTCCTTACCCCAAAAGGGAGATTGTCTGAAGAGTTTTACCCAGACCCATCTCATCAGCCAATATTCCATTGATGCCATTCTCGTACAGAGAAACCATCCAGTTCAGACCTCTGACTTGGTAGTCTCGCATTTCACCCCCTTTGATGTAGGGTGGGGATGTATCAAAGATAGTTTGAGCTTTGGTCTCTTCTAAAAGCTCTTCGTCCTCCTCCTCTTCTGTTTTGCGATGACGACGGCTGAAATAAATTAAATATAATCACATGCAAGAGGTAACTAAACGAATTACGTACAACAACAGTAATTAAATTCATCTTCTAGTTTACGGATGATACAAGGATTTAAACATGTTCTTTCATGTAACAACTGTGAACGAGAAGAAGTATTTCACAGCTGTGGGCCAAGTGTCACAGGTCCATATCGTAACAGGTTCCCCTGATTAGAGAAAAGTAGCAAGCCATTACTCTCTCAAGCATTAAAAGAATGCTAGGTCAGTATTAAATCAATCCTCCTGGTTGATTGGAATTAAGTTGCTGATCAACTGGTATTAGGGAGCAATAACCAGGTGGTGGAAGAAAGGATAAGTTAGAGTGTAACGTGCGACGTGGGGTATTTTGCTTTGGATCGAGGAACGAGAAACATCGGGGAGTTTGAGCGAGCCTGCATAGCGCAATTCTAAGAGTCTTCTCCGAGGAACTCTTCATCACCGAATAGACAGGTAACATCCTTCTCTAACCATGTTTATCTAAACTAGAAGATATAAACCCAAATTCTTAGTGTTGTGCCATTTCATGTGTGAAAAGTAACCTCTCGCCCATTACCATCAAGTTATCTGCCAAGGGCGAGTGCTCACCAGTGAGGATGAATGAATGAGAAAGCTACATCACCTAAGCATAATGGTTAAGATTCTTGGTAAGATCCCACGAACCTTGCAGTTCGTTACAATATGGTGGCTGACCTACAGAGCTCTATCTGTCCACCTATCATCTTCGGGGAGGCTTGGTGAGTGTCACCAACTTCAGCTGCAAAGTAAAAGCTGTCCCGTTACACCATTGCCAAGAGTACATCACTTTTTGTTCGTTATTTTAATTAGCTTGTTTGTACAGTCTTTCAGTGTTTTGTGCACTATTTTTTCATGCTTTGTGTAACACTGTACAACTTTTATCCAGTAAAGGCGCTGGTCAACTTCTCTCCCCCATTTTATAGTACATTGGGCAGTGTATCCGACACTCATTTGTTTTGTCCTGCCAGCAATGTTCAGGTGCCTTGTAACACGAAAAAGTCCGATGCCAGTCGAAGAGAATATAAAAAAGACATTACAGTTTAAACTGTACTTACATATGCGAGTATGTTGCTCCTATTTTCCTTTCCTTAGAACTACGTTTCAGGGACTAACTATCCCCTTCTTCAGGTTCGTATAAAAACTAGGTACTTAACATGGTACCACGTCGAAATGTAATAAAAGGATAGTGAACAAGGGTTGGTGTGGATACATTTAAGATATTATATCCCCCCTCTAGACATATTTAAAAAACTAGTCGTTCTCTAAAAACATGCACAATTACCCTATGCCCATGTTAAGAACGTTAAAATACTATAAACCTGTATGTATCACTATGTACAACTTGCAGGATCGGCTTTTCCTGCTCAACTGTGTTTCCTAATCTACGTGAAGGTCACTCTTCCACGAACGCTTTCCTCTCCCATTTATTTTCTTATTTCCCCCTCACTATCACGTCACAAATTCTCGCTCTTCTTGAGCAGCTTGGATAGCTTCCGGAGTGACGTGGAAACCGATATTGGGTTCAATCTTCCGGGTTTTATCCCATTTTTTTAGGAAATTGATCCGCCCTTCTTCTAAATTTCCTTCATCCCTGTTAAGATTATTCTTCCCCCCCTCTACATTTTTTTTTGTACACATTTCTTCCTAACTTTCTCTTTTCCTTTCTAATGATTTCCTTTTTTACAATTCTATGTCCGCTTTCCAAAATGTGTTCCGAGAGTCAGTCGAAGTGAAATCAACTGATTGCTGATTTGTTGTTTCCCAGTCACCAGTTGGAAATGTGATCAGTATATTCATAGATGAACATATTACGGTATTTGCAAGCAAAATTGACTTACAATGTTGTTCGTTGAGAGGAATATCAGCTAGAATATATTTACGGATAACAGCCAATACTTTTCCAGTGTTTTAGCCTTTTGCAGAGTATAATTATCCTGTAAGTTATGCAAAATTTGAAGTGCTAATTTATTTTGCACTGATATCGCATGAAAAAGTTGATACTGTATAACATGTATTTTAATATGATGAAATTGTTCAATATTGTAAAGCTAAACTGTTCGTAAATTGATGTAAATAACGGGAGTGGAGTACTTACACACTAATAATAATATTGTGAATGACTTTTAGTTGTTACAATTTTCAAGGATCTGTATTGGCACCAGCATGGATATTATTTCAATTTTGTATTGGCTCAACCCCAATACATATTCATAACAATTATAAGAAAATGGCAGAATTTTTGCACATACGTAGAGAGATACAATGGAACCTTCACTGTATGTTTTTCGGGGGACCAAAGAAAAAAAAATTAAAAACTTCTTAAAATGTAGTAAAATGTACAATTTAGTTTGCTCTACTGGGACCATCAGGACTGAAGGTTAGAAATGTAAAATCGGGGTTCCACTGTAAAGTACGGTAAAATTTCCATAGCAAAATACACTATCAACTTACTAATGGTACTAACTTCCCATTCATATCATTCAATGGAGTTGGAAAAAAAAGAACAGTACATTGAACTACATTACATATTACACACAACTATTCACTGGTTAATTCATTATTGTGAAAAGCATGTGATTTCATAGTTGCCAGATGCTCTGGTTTGTTATCACATTTATCTTGTAGCTGTTATTATTTGATTGTATACTTTCCTACTTGCTTACATAGGTCTGAGCAGTTGCGGATGTATTGGATATTGACCTATGCAATTGTATTGGAAACTATGGGTTGGATTTTATTTACAGGTACCAGTTAAAACTTTTCCAGCATTTTGATCAGTCTAATTATCCTGAAAGTTATGCAAAAATTAGAAGTTTCCATTGATTTTGCACCATTATTATGTGAGAAAACTGTGTTTTTTTATTGCATAACAGGTATTTTAATATTCTGATGTAATTCTTGAATATAAAAAAAAAAACACTTGGTAAATTGAAGTAGAACATTTACACACCAATATTAAAATTTTGAACAACTTTAATTATTACAAATTTCAAGCATTGGTATCAGTGAGAATTTGTAGTGATGGGACAGATTAATCGTTATTCTGTCAGCATCTGCTGATATAGGCATATCGGTGTATCAGTAAAATTACAAATTACTTTATCAATCCGATATATCTATAAATATCTAATAATTTAGTGCAAAATTCTGCCATTTTGTTATAATTTTTATCGATAATCTGCATGCCCTACTTTTTAAAAAAATAAATGTCTAAATATGCAAGTTGACCATTTGGAGTTTTATATCGAATTGGTAGAATATTGGTTATTGGTATCAGAAAATTTCATATCGGTACATGGCCAAAATTTCATCGCTAGCTAATACTATCGGTTCAGCCCTAGTCTTAAACATCATGTAAAAGATCCAGAGATAGCAACACTGTTTACATAGCTTCTTATTGACATTCTTTGTCTGGCTACATTAATGTCATGTTCCCAATCTTGGGTTCGTGCCCTCAAATTAGAAAGACTTTCACACTTACTCTCCTCCATCTGAAACCCTCTGGTCAGAGCTTATCTTCTTCGGACGTCCGGGTTTGACCTTCAGTGGACTGGAGGGAGCCTTTTCGCGCTGGTTGTCATAAATGAAGTGCGCAAATATCTCAGTTTGTTTAAGAAGGTAATCAAAACGCTTACTGCGGCCCTTTCCCTGAAAAAACATAAAAACTCAGTAGTATTTAACAATTACATATCACATAAATACATGGGCAAAGTTTAGAAGTTCCTAGATTCCACAAAATATTTATCAATAACAACAGTCTCAATAGTTTTGACTAGGGGCATGCATATTTCGTTTTTGATGAGAACAAAGTGTGAAATAACACACTGTAATGTTAATTTTTGTTTCTGAAAGGTGTGAAGTGCATTTTCCTACCCTGATTTGTTACAAAATGACGCAAAATGAACTGCAAAATGCGAAATAGACTCTTACAAACAGAATTTAGAGTTGATTTACTGCCGCAACACTTGCTGGAGTTTGAATTATCGTGTGAGTTATGCAATTCATGGAACATTGATTAATTCTGCTGTAAATATTTGAGAAACAAGAACGGACCTCTTTATACAGGAAAAAACTTAATACTCTGGTAACTACATAATTGTGCTATTAGAAGTTATGTTTATCTTGTAATAAGTGCAGTTTTTAAATCAAATTTTGGATTATGTTTAGAATTTTACGACCAAAATGTCATTTTATATACCGCTTTTGATTTTTTTCACCACTATAACACCGATATTTTACTTTATTTACCACTTTTGAACCTGAAATTGACTGTTTTCGTACTGAAATTTTGTCTCTTTATTTACCAAAAATATGTGCCTCTAGTTCTGACATTAACTTAATACAGAGCAAAGATTAACAATATCGAAATAATATCAATATATAATTATTTTCATGGTGGGCATGGTAAATATGGTTTTAGTATTGTACAGGTGATGTTCTGTATTTCCACATAAAGGTAAAAGATAAAGTTCCTTGTGCATATAGCACTGTGCCATGACGGCACATTTAGAGAATGTGGGGGGAGGACCGCACAGATTCTCGATCTCAGCCATTTTGAAGGTAATGTGATTCCACACCATGCTCCGGCCACCTTTCCCCCACGAAACCATTGGTTTGAGGCTGGGTGACCCCCGGGGCTGTGTTATACCTGGAAAAATTCCAACCTTAGATAATCCATCACGGGAATCAAACCTGGGTCTTCTGTGTGGCAGTGAGATGAACTGCCAACTAGACCACTGCAGCTATTACTGTATTTCCATATTCCAAATTTAATTGCTTTCCCCGATTAATTTCCCCTCTGCATTGGTCTGGAGCGGACATGGTAGTGTGTCACTGCCTAGTTTGTTCCCAGGTGACTGCAGTTCCAATGTTTTTCTTTTGGTGATGCTGGGGGATGTTTCTTGGCTTGAGTCGTCTGCCGTGATTTCTGCCGGCAGTTGTTCTGGTGTCCAGTGTCACCTGGCTGGAGGGCAGTGATGGATAGGTTGGACTCTCTGCTGTCATGTGCTGTTTAGCATGGTGTGGTTTGTATTCCTTGTGCAGGTGGTAAAGGATTGTTCAGGAGGTCCGCATTTGTTCTTGTTGCCTGGGGTATTTTTTTAATTTTTTTTAAATATGGTGGGTCTGGTTGGGTGTGCTTGTCCGTTGTCTGGAGTTAATTGTTGGTTTCTGGTGGACGATAGCATGCGTTTCTTTAATGATGTTCTCCGTGAGGAAGTGAGTTGGGTGAAGTATTAATGTGGAGATGGAATGGTTTGTGGAATTTTTGTACTGTACTGATGGTCCTGCTGATGTAGTGGCATCAGCGTCATTATGATCAGGCCTCTCACAACACCTCAATGCCACAAACCATTCCATCTTCTCCATATCCATACTTCACCCAAATCACATACCAGATTACAGTGCAACCAAGATTTTACATTTTCCAGCATTCTACATTCATTCTTCATGATCCCAATGGAGCAAAATCTTGTAAAATTTTCAAGGATTTTATGTTTTTGCACAAGAGTCATTCCATGCCAAATCAACACAGATATGTGCATTTTTTAACCTGACCATCTCCGATTTTCATGAAATTTGGGGAGTTGAAACTGTGTATAGAACTTAGTAACTATGAAAATTTTTAGTCTCGTGCATCTTGTAATTGTTAAATTATTCAAGGTCAAAGTTTGCAGAAATTGCCTTTTTTGAGCCTGCTTAGCTATACTAAATGTGCTGTAACTCCGCCACTATTTTGCCTAGGAAACTCAAATAAAGCTTATTGTACAGGGAATTGAACAAGCTTTCCAGTGATATATAACAAGCCTACCTTTGGATAAAAATATAATTTTGTCACGTGACCTTGACTTTTGACCTTGAATATCTCAAAACATGTCATCATCAAAAATCGTGAAAAAAATATATTTGGTCCCTCATTCCATACTCTAAAACATACCAAAAAATCATTCTGGGACTGCAATGGAATCAGAAGATACAAAATAATATGTGTAACTACGTGACTGATAAAAGCCCCATTACATGAACTATGAAGAGTCAAATATCCCTTAACACCCCCTACAAAATGTGAAGGAGTTATCCTGGGTATAATTGGTCATAAAACAAATAGGTTAGGCACAGGGAGATCCCTAGCCGTGTGTGTCAAGCGCAGATCCGGCATATTGTTGACCGCCATATTGAATTCAACGCAAAAATTTCAAAGGAAAGGGGGTGATGTGATATATCAAATGAGGCTAGAATTTCACGAGAAATGAAGTGACGAAGGTTTATCCAACATATATTTAACCAGCAAAAATTTATTACTGCATGCTTGTAACCATTTTCTCCTTTTCGAGGTGTTAAAAACAAAGCATTGGAATGCTCCTAACGTGTTACGAACTCATCGAGATCACGCTGACATCTTGGGAGAGAAAGAAGTAAGTACACACCATTGCATATAATTTTAATCAGCTACATTCACCAAATAGTTGAATAGTGAAGAATATTGGGAAAAGTATCTCAAACTATTACGTGACACTTCCTTTGGAATGAAAAATTCTTCAGTGACGAGGCTAATTTTTATGTTCACGGTGAAGTTCATAAAAATTATATGCAATACCTGTGATTTGCTCAGTCGAATGGTTGTTGCTGGTAAACTAATTATGTGGTATAATGTATGGCGAACGGTAATGGTTGGTCCATATTCAACAACGGAACCTTAAATGGTGAGGGTTTCTTGGATTTGTTAAGTGAACAGGATTTTTCACCCTTGCTTACGGGATATGGCACTTTTCGAGAGTTTTGAAACAGGACAGTGTGACCACACTATGTGGACATTTTTGCAATTTTTCATGGTAATTTTCTAGGTAGATTGATGGGCACACAGGGATCTATTAAAAGGCCAGCACATTCCCCAGATCTAACATCTTAGGAGGACTTTTACCTTCAGAAACATTTGAAGAGAATGGTGCATGCACTAAAAGTCCCTGATATTGACCATCTGAGAGAAGGCATAGTTGCTGCTTGCGATGTTGTTGCACCTGCTACATTGCCAAATGATCTATGCGAGTGTGAGAGACGTCAACGAGTGTGCTCACAGGAATATTGACAACATTATAATGTGCATATATCGTAAGTGAAAGATATGTGTATAACTTTTTGCTGGCGTAAGATACGCTGGAAAATCCTTCGTCACTTCATTTCTCGTGAAATTCTAGCCTCATTTGATATATCACATCACCCCCTTTCCTTTGAAATTTTTGCGTTGAATTCAATATGGCGGTCAACAATATGCCGGATCTGTGCTCGACACACACGGCTAGGGATCTCCCTGTGCCTAACCTATTTCTTTTATGACCAATTATAACCAGGATAACTCCTTCACATTTTGTAGGGAGTGTTAAGGGACATTTGACTCTTCATAGTTCATGTAATGGGGCTTTTATCAGTCACGTAGTTACACATATTATTTTGTATCTTCTGATCCCATTGCAGTCCCAGAATGATTTTTTGATATGTTTTAGAGTATGGAATGAGGGACCAAATATATTTTTTCACTATTTTTGGTGATGACATGTTTTGAGATATTCAAGGTCAAAAGTCAAGGTCACGTGACAAAATTATATTTTTATCCAAAGGTAGGCTTGTTATATATCACTGGAAAGCTTGTTCAATTCCCTGTACAATAAGCTTTATTTGAGCTTCCTAGGCAAAATAGGGGCGGAGTTACAGCACATTTAGTATAGCTAAGCGGGCTCAAAAAAGGCAATTTCTGCAAACTTTGACCTTGAATAATTTAACAATTACAAGATGCACGAGACTAAAAATTTTCGTAGTTACTAAGTTCCATGCATAGTTTCAACTCCCCAAATTTCATGAAAATCGGAGATGGTTAGGTCAAAGGCTGTGTTGATTTCGCATGGAATGACTCAAGTTTCTTCACCTTGGTCCCCCTGATAAATGTAAACTTGAGGTTCCACAGTATATCACTGCATGGTAGAAGATATTGGGATAAGTCCCAAGGTGGTGTGTAATCAACTTTTGATGTTTTTGATGCGTAAGGTAAACGTAAAGTTTCCTGTACATACAGCACCGTGTCATGAAGGCACATTTAGGGGATGTAGGAGGAGTAGGGCAACACACATTCTCGGCCATTTATTTGGAGATGATGTGACCAACACCATGCTCTGGCCACCTTTACCCCCCCCCCCCCCGGTTGTCCCCAGTACCCATTGAATTAATGCTGGGCGAGCCCCGGAGACGCTTTATACAGGGCCAAGTCCAGAAAAAGTACGACCTTAGATCATCCACACCGGGAATTGAACCCAGGTGGCAGACGCCCTACCAAGTAGACCACCACAGCCCATTATTTTCAATGCATACACAAATGATTCAAATATAATTCCTAGAGATAATAACTCAAGGATTAAAACACACAAAAGTATCACCTGTTAGAACAACTCACCAAATTTGTTTCCGAATCTTCATTTTTACTTCCAGATCCTTTACTTGGTGTCTTCTCTGGCGACGAGTTCTACAAAGATGTGAAATACGTAAGTGTGAAGAAATAAAAAAATTACAACTTACAAAACTTGTACGTATTTGTAAAAGTTAAATCAGATACATTTTCAACAAAAACATCTTAAAATAACAAAAGACTTTCAATTATGCACACATTAATAATAATAGGAAAATGTTCGTGAAATACAAGCACACTGTAGCAAAATTAGAATTTATAATTAAATGATAATATAATATAATATTTTAATTACATCACTTTTAAAAAAAACTCTTAAAGATCTGGTACAATGACAATTGATTAATACTTTGAAAATGTTAATTTGTAACAATATTCAAGCATCAGTATTGGTTCATGCTATACCAGAATCTTGACTAGGACTCAAACTTTCGTCCTTGGCATACCATGCCATTCTGATACAAATTATCTGAGCCAGTTGCAACGTCCGTACGGGCACCTCCTATGCAGGATTACCACACTCTAAGCACTTCAAATTAGGAGGATGGCAAAAGTCTACCCATACATACTAACTTCATATCAGTCGTAGAACATGGGCTCAGAATTATCTCAGGGGTTGCTGGGTGTAAAGCAAGGTTATACCAGGTTTATATATATCTATAATGTTTATTATAATAACAACACAAAGATGTCAGTTAGCACACTTACACACGTGTCTTTACCTGTACCACGCACCAGTATTTACGTGCACCACTTTTGATCTCGAAGAGATAAAGGGGAGGCAGGGAACATCCACTGCCGACGTCACGGGCTCCCCTGTAAGAGAAAGTAGGAAGCATGCGGTACCTCCAACCACAGCCACGAACTGGCCGTAGCCAATCGGTACCCCCAAGAGCGGGACGCTTGGGTGGTAGGATCAAAGGATGCCGCGACACCCCCCCAGCCTTAGCGGGGAATTGGCAAGCCAACTGGTGTCTCCTATGCAGGGACGGTAGGTTAGGAAGGAACGGTCCTGATACTTCCAGTCAAGCCGGGCAGGTAGAACCTGAGTACCTATCAGCCGAAGCGATTGGACCAGGTAGGTAGTTGCTGCTAGGCTCTTCTCCTGCTTTCTTCTGGAATGGCTTCTAGTCTTCAGGCTGGGAGACAGATTAACCCTGGATGTTTGCCCATTGACATCAGGGAGCCAACTGAGCTCCGGCCTCGCTGCGCTGGCTTTATACTTGCGGTGGCGCATGGGCGGTGAAAATTCTAACTAAAAGTACGCGTTGCCAATTTATTTTTTTTACATATTGCAAACTCCGTACTGAGAATTATCAAGGTTTGACATTGAGAAATCACTAGTGGTAAAATCACTAGATGCACGTGTCGTAATAAACTAAAACTGTGTGCATTCAGACAATACAATTAATAATGAGTCACACAGGACTCTGCAATACTAAACAAAGAGTTGAACAGTGTAAATGACAATAATTGATAACGCTAACAGAATACAGCGACCACGCAGGGTCTAATAATAAGTGAAGCTAAATAACTTGAAGCTGGATCCGTTAACGTTTACAGAATACATTTAAACTAAAAGCGTACGCCTCGCAGGGACATGCCGCTTAACACTTTCATCCGATATTAAAAAGAAATTAAAATTAGCGACCACGCAGAGTCTAATAATAAGTGAATGGCGACCGCGCAGAGTCGTTACACAGTCCTAGTTTCACTACTTGGACCGATGTAGAAGCTGATGAACCAGTAACAGAACAGCATAAATAAAAAGCAGATAAGACCAAGCTCAGTAGATTGGTTGGTATACCAAGTGAACCAGGTTTCAAGTATTGGTGTCTAATATATAAAGGAAACAATTTATAAAAAAGAAAAATCACTAAATATTTGATTTCACAAATATTGTTTTTGTATACTCAAATTTAGAGGCTCGTCAAAAGTGAACCTACAGTTTCAGACAAAATTCTAATTTACAAGATTATCAAGAAAGTTCATTTTTAACTGCTCTAATGCAAGAGCACCCAATTGACCTCACACAGGTGTGATCAAATAATTCCCACACTGGTTTTTCATTCTGGATAATCAGAAACCCTTGGATTATTTGTAAGCTAGCATATTATAGTTTAGAGAATACTCACTGTTTCATTTAATTCCTCTGCATTTGCTGTAGACTCATCAGAAGAATCATCAGATGATTCTGTATGCTGCAAATATAATACACTTGGTAAATAATCATATCCAATATTCATGGGACACCAACAATTATTATTAACATAAAAGTAACATGTTTATTTTCTAAGAAGTATTTCAAGTCTAGTTGTACAGGGTGTCCGAGAAGTCTCCATACCCCTACCAGCATGTATCCAGTTGCGATCATGTAAAAAATGAACACTCGCTTGAATTTGTGTCAGTTGTTGCACCATGGTTGAAGTAAGAGGAGAGTTACAGTGCTGAGGAACGGCTAGTGCCATGTGCGTGGGTGCACAAATGACAACATATGGGACAAACAGTATACTGTATTGTAAAGTTTGCAAGTATGTTAGTATATGTCATATACATGGTGTGCAAAAATTATTGGTCAATTTTGCAAGGCCATATTTTCACCAATAGTGAACAGAAATACATGATATTAGCACCATTTGAAAGAGGAACATTTGCCATTTCACACAGATCTTAAATGTATTTGGTGTGCCCCATGCGTGTCCAGGTAGTGCTTCCATTCTCACCAAACCTTCTCAATCATGTTATGAACATTTCTGATCGGATTCAGTGTGCGATTTCTGCCTGTGGGGATTCATCAAAGAAAATGTTTATGTTCCTCCACTTCCACAGATACTTCCAGAATTGCGAACGTGAATCCGCATCCCCAATGGAAACATCACACAAGACATACTTAAGAAGGTTTGGCTACAATTGAAGAAGTCCCTGGACATATAATGTGCCACACACAAGGTGTACATCGAATGAATTTAAGGTCTTTGTAAAATGGCAAATATTCCCAGGGTGGCCACTCTAGGACCATGATACAATTCAAGTATAATTCTTGGTTTTCAAGGCGAACTTTCCCAAAATTCAAGGGTACAAGCGGATGTTTTCTTTAATTCAACCTTGCGTGTTACCACCTGTGAGCACCCACACTCAAATATATTGATATAAAGGCTCTGTGCAATTACAATGTATCCAAAAATTCTAATTCAATCCAATTGTGCAGAATACCTAGTCGTATCATAAATACTGACAGAAAGTTTGAGGCAGTGTGTACAACCGGTTTTCAAGGTCGCGGCCAACCTTCCTGGGCAAGAGGCTGGAGTGGGCCATTGTGAGTTGAGCTGTCATAGAGGAAGTGTGTTCGTAAAAGTGTAGCTATGGAGTGGGGCGATTACGAAAATCGTGTGGCAGTAATAGCGCTTCATAAAGTGGGTCAAACAGCCCCCATGATATTCAGAACACTTAAAAAGTTGAATATCAGCAAATCTTTCGTGTATCGGACCATCAAGCGATTCACAGAGACTGGGACAGTTGATGATCGCCCAAGGCAAAGCCGCCCACACAGCGTACGAACCAAAAAGTTAGTGCAAGCAGTGGCAGCCCGTATTCGGAGAAATCCTGTACGAAAGCAGGCAGTGCTTGCTCGTGAGCTCAACATTCCCAAAATGTCAGTGTCTCGTGTGTTAAGAAGTGACTACTTGGGGTTGAAGGCTTACCGGCGAAGTACAGGTCACTTCCTCAATGCACGTCTGAAAGAGCAGAGGGTGATAAAAGTAAAACGCCTCCTGCAGCGTTACGCCAACAATGGCCACAGGAAAATTCTTTTCACAGATGAAAAGATATTCGTGCAATATAAAAAACAAAATTCGCAAAATAAGAAAAAAACATGCGCAACATTGAGGAAACTTTCAATCACCAAAATGACCGGGTGTATGCGTCTACATCCCACGAAGCTCGGGAAAGATCCAGAGGGGTCATCATCTGGCCTCAGTCATGGTTTGGTGGGGCGTGGTGTATGATGGCACCACCAAGCTGCATTTTTGTGAAAAAGGGGTGAAAACGTCAGCCAGAGTGTACGAAAATACTGTGTTGAACTCTGTTGAAAAGCCTTTGAGTGACACTTTGTTCAGGAACCAACATTGGACCTTCCAACAGGATTCCGCACCAGCCCATAAGGCACACTCCACCCAGGAGTGGATCAAGAGCAATGTCCCGGACTTCATTGCTCCAGCTGATTGGCCTGCTAGCAGCCCTGACCTCAACCTGTTAGACTACAAATTGTGGTCAGTGCTTGAGGGCATGGTCTGTACGAGGAGGCATGCCAATATTGACAGTCTGAAACGGTCCCTGGTGAAGGCAGTGGCGACTTTCCCTACGGAGACAGTGCGTAATGCTGTAGATGAGTGGCCGCAGAGACTTCAGGCCTGTGTGAAGGCCAAAGGCGGCCGTTTTCAAAAATGATTGGTGTTATGTGTTCGTTACACCTGTAAGTAACCTATACAATCAGGACATTAAAGTATCTTTAACACTTTCGTCATAATTCACTTTCAATGTTATGTCAGTATTTATGATATGACTAGGTATATACTTAATTTAAGGTGCAGAGTTTACACTTGCCATTTCGCTTACTCAGACTAGAAATACATCTGCAACCTCAATTTAAAAATTTACCTAATCAACTTCAAGATATCTTATCTTGCAATAATCTTCCATTAGTCAGATAGATTGTTCTGCAAAGGACACTAACAAAGCAAAGGGACTGAGAGAATTGTGTTCTATTTTCCATGTAGCTTTCAATTCTTTTCCTTCAATAAAAATAAAAGCATTATTAAATATGTAAAAATTCATTTGGATTTGGATTAATAAAAGTTGCAATTTTTCTGATTCACAGAGAAAAATTCAAGCAGAATTCACACATAATTCCCAGAATCAAGGAATTCCCGGTGAGTAGCCACCCTGTATTCCTCTTTCAAATGGTGGTAATATCATGCATAAGGTAATCCCAAATGAAAAGTAGACCTCTGCTGTAGCGGCATTGTATCTAATCGAAGAAGTTAATATGTTTGCTGAGAGATGGTGTGGTGTCTGTCCCAGTTAGCAGGTGTAGCGAACGGCTTCACCTGCCGTTTCCTCAGTTGGCGAGAGTTGTTTTGCGTGGACGGGTGCATTATGGATTCCTCCAGATCAACACAGAGAGCTGTAATCAAATTTGAATGAAGAACCTCTACTCATCAACTGACTGGAATGGGGTAAAACAGTGAACTCTGAACAGTACTGCAACACGTTGTTGAGGCTTAAACATGCCATCAAAAACAAGAGCAGAGGTAAGCTCTCGAAGAGGATAGTGCTGCTCCAGGACAACGGTAGGCCACATGTGGCCAAGAGGACCCTCCACCTGCTGAGAACATTTCAATGGGAAGTCATCACACATCCTCCATACAGCCCCGATATTATCCCATGTGACTCCCATATCTTCGGCCCTTAAAACAGAACACTGAAAGGTCAACGATTCACCTGTGACAAGGAAGTGCAGAACACCGTGGAAAACTGTATCCATAAGCAACCCAGGAGTTTCTACACTGAAGCCATCCACTCCCTTTCTACGCACTAGGATGAGTGCATCAATTTCAATGGCAATTATGTGTAGGTATCATGTTACACATTAACTGTACTTCACATATTATGTAATGCAAATATTCTGTTATATGATATTCTTTAGATATAACCGTAGTCTTCTTTTCATTTGGGCATACTTATAGTTCTGTTCAATACTCGTGAAAATATGGCCTTCCAAAATTGAGCAACAATTTTTGCACACCCTGTATATTTAGGGATAACACGTACTATGGAATATAATCTAGTGGGTATAGGGACTTCTCAGAGGACCGGTACATGAAGTAACTGAAAACAGTTTAGTTAAACTACAACATCCATAAAATAAAACAAGTAAACTATGGACTTGAAATGCAATTTTATCTTGATATTTTATTCACCATAAATATGGGGCTCTAGTTATACTAAATAAATATCATATATATCTAGGGGTAATGTGAATTATAATCTAGGAATAAAATTGGTCAATTTGAATTTAGCAATATAATGAACAGTCACGCACACTTCTGGGATGTAATGATCCCACTGACAGTCAATGAGGTTGCTACAAACCAAAGTGTACAAGACTGTACATAATATGAAGTAGTGATGGTTATTTTTAAAAACTACACATCTACGTTAAATAAATTCCTGAAAAGACACTAGAAGAAACACAAAAACAACAAGATTTTTGACCAACACTGTATGCAAGTACACTTGGAATAGTGGTTACGTAAAGGGATGTACTTTCAGTAACACAATTACTGAAAAGGCATTGCATTAGTTCATTATGATACTACTACACAAGTCTGCAGGCAAAACATCAAGCAGACAGTGCAAGTCATATTTAAGCATTCTAGAAATCACTCACTTCCTTCATAGTTTCTTTCTCAGCCGAGTCATACTTCTTCAGAGCTTCTGTGATCTCATCACTGTTCTTGAGAACCACTATCGGGTCCCCACGGGAGTCGGGACTCTGCATGACTAAGGTTCAATCTTCATTCACTAAGTAGCACATCTTGACTGCAAGAAAGAAAGATAATGGTACCATCAAGGTGGATTGACTAATTTAAATTGCTTTAACACTCCGGCGGGCTTGTCACCCCCACAACGATGTTTATTTACCGGGTCGAGACATGATGGCACTGTTCTGTCTACATACAAGAGGCACGTTTCCATTTGCTTGCATTCTTGGGGGTGACTGAGTCTCCCCCACACGCCTTCTTGGGTAACCAAAATTTTAATTATTTTTTTGTTGGTTTTGTATTTATTATTTGTTTTATCGCTGATCACTATTATAGCAATGAACAGTGCTCGAAAAATATTCTTCAGAGCTAGGCACCCGCTCTGAAAATCAGGCACCAGGAAACCACCTACTAGCAATTGTGCATACTATAAGAAAGTGAGCCAGCCCTAGTGGCAGAGTGGTTAGCACATCGCGCTACGATGCCAGGAGTCCCAGGTTTGAATCCCGGCCTGAGCGTGGATGTTTGTTAGTGTTCATTCATCATATCATCACTCATCCCTATGTTCACAAATAAGTCAAAAGTGGCAAAAAAGAAAGCAAAGCAAAATAAAGCAAATCAATCAAAAATCACAATCTATAAGAAGCTGAGCATCACTGTATTCAAAAATCGCTAAATCATGTGAGAAAGCGGGAAATGGGGGGTTGGCGGACAAAGAGGAAGACATTCTTATTTATTCTATGAAATGTTCGCAATGTTTATAAAAGAAATCATTTGCTAACTTACGCTGTACTACAATTTTAACTTGGAGTTTTCAAAGTTTCGTACATGCAAACTTGAAAAATGGCAATATTACAGCAAAAGATCAGTCGCCAAGCTAAAATTTTTAGTCGCCATTGCGACCAGGATTTTTCGAGCCCTGGCAATGAAGTTTTATGTTTATTTAATATTTCTATCGATTCTTCATGCCATTTATCGGATAAACAACAACTTCTTATTGTATGCATGAAAAGAAATAAAATATACACATTTATAAACTCAAAGACACAAACATAGTACATAAGAACCTTATTATTGTGGAATAGAAAATAAACAAATATAATAAAATGTTTAAACTAAAAGATACAACTATATTATGTAAGAACAATAATTTATTGTATGAATGCAAAGAAATAAAAAATAATAATCATTTGTAAACTGAAAAAAACAAATGAATTTGCAAGAATCTCATTATTTTACAAGCGAAAATAAATAAATATGCATAAACTCAAAGATACATATATATATTATGCAAGGACCACAAATTTTCATTGCACGAGTGGAAATAAATGAACAAAACATTTGTACTTTCAAAGATACAATGCGACGGACTAAATACAATTAGATTAAATTTATTAGATTGAACCCAATAACTACGACTCAATAACTGAGTCTCGACGATCCTGAAACGTTGAATATGTCATTGGTTTGAATTATTTATTTTGATACACTTTGCCTAGTAACGCTGGTGACGCGTACAGATCGCTGGAGATTAAAATTTTATACCTTCGGATTTCAAATAGGATTTCAAATAATTTACAACTAACAATAACCCCTTTTCATAGCAACAGCAATAACCCAAATTACACATGTGAAATTCCCCCCTTCTGAAAGAGAAGAATTAATCATTTAAACATTTTCATAAACATCAAATACAAATGGAAGAAAATGTTTTAGCACGTAAATATGAACACCAGAAACAGTAAACTTGTTTATTGTTTTCAATTTAACACATATTTCCTGCGTATGAAAGCATCGACAATTTGTCCTTATTAAGTTAAGAGACATAAAATAAAAACTGTCGATACATGAACGAAAATTTACCCATCAAAGTCATTTAACATGCACCATTAATACCATTTAAGGAATTACAAAAGTCCTAATTACTTCTTATTTTGACATTGAACCAATTTTGGAACATGTTCCTAGTATATTTTGACTAGAGCTGTGCGTTTCTTGCACGAAAATAAATCGTTTTACGTGTGCACAGAGCCCTTATCAGACATGGCGTCGATGGCCATTTTGTAGATAACGCATGGTCTGTGACGTGTACTAGTACCGTTTCCCGTAAAATTCAACACACGCGGGATAGCTATCTCATAAACAACTTTGCTTAACCGTTGTAAACACGATCTTCGAGAATTTTCTTTCTCTCAAAGTCACTTAAGATAATTTATTTCCTCACCTGGTGTGTCGGGAACGACGAGTCCAGTACGCACGAGTCCACTCTTACCTCCCTCTTCCCGAGAGCTCCATTCCTTTCCAACACTTATTTTTGCGATGTGCTTTCACTTCATGCTATTAACTGCCGTTTTGTCCTAACTGCAGATGAAAGATTCCTCCCTAAAGCACGGAAACAATTCTGATTTCCTCCACTGTAGTGACATTGCTTTGTTCACTCCATGTTTCTCTTCCGGAAGTCCTTCTCCACCGCTGCACACCCCTATCGATCACTGTTCGTCATATTTGCAGAGCACATTTGTCTTTACCAAACAACAATTTTTTATGATTTAAATACCACACGATAACAGATATATATATGCGTTAAAGAACCCAGTGTAATGCTCAATAAGATAAACTTTTTGCTGATAATTAACCAAAGGCATCTAGACCAAAACGCTGTATATTTTATGATTTTGCGCCATAACAGCGAATTGCCCATGCGTGCAGTGACCGACACATCAAAATGTCCTTGTGCATAAGGAAACCGCGAGAAAATCGGGTCTCAAACAAAGGAATTTACAATTCAACTGCGCACAACGGTCAGAGCCATCTAGCGATTCTTCGCGTAACTATTAAAGCAACAAAGTTTTCATATTGCATAGGCATTCCACCTATCGTGAATTCTTTGCACTAGACGAGTTCATCGTCTTTGGACCTGAGTTGGGCTATTTTACCCCAGCAAAACACACACGAAACTTAAGTTTCCAGTATACCTTATGACAGTTCGTCATAAATGGCGCCCAACATAGGGCTGAACCCTCACATAATACTTTTGTTACAATACTAAAATTAGACTTTCATCAAATAAACATTCATATTCTACATATCCACTAATATACATATTTAATATATACAGACATATTACTTTATTGTTTACAATATAAAACATCCCGGATCACCAACTCTGGTGACTACATCATACTCCAGAAAGAAGGAACCCCGCATGTGTTTTGGCATCTTGTAGAACATAGTGGCTTGTATATTTTTGGTTGGAGCAGGAAACAAATGAATGCCTAGGCCCACCGCAACATTATACTTACTTGACTATTAGCCCGCCGCAAGCATAACCTAACTTGACCTTTACCGCATCATACCTGCCCCCACCCGCAAACTCAACAACACCCCCATGGAACTACCTAAACAACTCCTAATTCGCTTCTGGATTCATTCAATCTGAACTAATCACTATTTAAAGGCGTAGTATGAGCCTTGTGTGCTACTACCCTAATGCGCTGCAGTTGGTATTTTCTTTGACCTGACCACAACAACGATGCAAATAGTGGTGTTCCAAATATTCATGAGATGAATACCCCTGAGCAATCTATCATAGAAAATGTCTTATCTTATTTTGGAGCAATCAGGAAGATTTCAGGCTCATCTCGCATGCTAGTACGCCGCAGAAATTTCACCTACTTGGTCAACTCGCCCGCCGCAGGCTCAATCTCACTTTACCCATACGAGAAATTTTAACCTTGCTCTTCCCCTACCCCCTCCTTAACTAAAACGTCTGATTTACAGTTAAACCCCATCGTCTGTAGCATTTCATCCACACCTTCCAAATTCAAATCTAGTAATCTTTTCACCCAAATTTTTACCTTGTCCTCTGAACAATTCCAAACTTTACAATTTTCTATCGACTGGTGATCCAATTTTTCTCCTGTCACACAATCTATCAATGAAAGCGTAGAATCTTTACTGTTCTTTACACAAAGGTAAGGGCCGACAAAGAGGTCACAATATTTTCTTATCACCTTATCTCCGGTACCACTTAAGGTCTGATTCTTAACAAAGACTAGCTTTCCCTCTCCCACTACAGGTTTAGCATCCATCTTAGCATTATGTTGCTTCAATTTATTTTGCCTTTTACTAAGACCAGACAGATTCGCCATGACTAGCTTGTCATTCCACGTGACATTGTTAGCATCGACCCCCAGCGTCGGTATATCGGTCAAACTCTTTGTCATGTTTAATCTCAACTCCATTGGAGAATATCCTGTTTGTGACGAAATGGAGCCATTCAGAAGGCGCAGAGCTTCAGGTACTTTTTCCGGCCATTTGTTGTGATTGGAATTACAGAGTATTCTCATCAAACGGTTCAATTCCGAATGATAGCGCTCTACCCAATTTGAGCTCGGATGGTACACCGGAGTGTAAACAAGTTGTACCCCCCATGTTTTCATTGCATTCTGAAAAATTTTCGACTTAAATTGTGGCCCATTATCCGAAACTAACCTCTGAGGAATTCCCAAATGAACAAAGTACACTTTTGACAATTTATTCACAATGGTATTGGCATTGCTATTAACCACCGGGTATGCCACCAAATACCTTGTTGCTGCATCTAGAACCGTAAACAAAAACTTTTCTCGCTTAGGCCCCAGCGCAAACGGACCCTGCAGATCAATAAACAAAATCTCCCCCGGTATGTCTGTGAAATGAGACCTAGCAACAATTTTAGCCGGATGTTTATTCGGTTTTGTACGCTGACACAACTCACAGTTTTTTACATACGACTTAATATCAGATTTCATCCCTTGCCAGTAGAAAACCCGATATAAGTGAGATAAAGTTTTGGCAACACCGTTTAACATGTTAAATTTACTTTTACACTATATCTATATTCAAAATAAATCCCATAAAACTCAAAATTTGGTGTGTCAGATAGCCAGAAATATGTTTCTCTTACAAACACAATTCGATGTTTGGACAAACTCAGCAACCTTAATTGCGACTGTGCTAGGAGAATTCACTATAACTAGAAGGTACATCAAACAGCTGACGTCAACAGCCCCGTAATTACATGGCGCGCAATCACTGCCACCAAATGTAACACTAACATTTTTGTTATTAATACTGGAACCGAACCAGGATACTCGCTTTGAGTAAACCAAAGATACGTTTTATATGACTTATAATTTTATGTTGCCATGCAAGATTAATTGAAATTAATTTGTTCCCTCTTGAATACTGGTTACCATCGGGTGGCATATCTCAGATACCCCCTACCATCACCATGACATGTATACAGAGAAATCAAACCTATTGAATGTCGTTACTTAAACTCTCCAAAATACAGACTCCAGACGAACTTGTGTCAGGACTAAGCCTATACTAATGGCAAATGTCCCCTCGACACCCTATCGTTCTCACATTTTCTATGTGTGGAGACGTATTTTCCCAAGGACGAACAAATACAACATCCAGTGTCCCTGATGTTCCCTTGTGTTTCTTTAGAACGCCAATCAACACGATTCTACCCGAGAAATTCGCACAAAAGTTTACAATGAAACTTGCATGCACATGTGACAACAAATTCAAAATGATACTGCCCACTTAAAAGCTGTTGGCTCCAAAATGATAGTGAGGCTGCTTGACTTGTTAAATACTCCCATTTCAAATTTCCCGCATAAGACTGTCCATCAGATATCTTTCCTTAGCTATAAATTTGACACCAGACCCCAACTGAACTGACGTTTGAAAATAAAAAAAAATAGTATTCAAATGATAATTATATTCAAAAATTTATTTTAAACTTTCCAAAGATCCATACGTTATTAAATCCTTCAAATTAAATATATTATCTATAATATTTACATTTTGTACAAAGCGAAGTTGTTTTCACTGATCAAAGAGTGATGATCGCTCCGATGATCTCAACAGGCTTCATCTTTGAGCAATCATACTCAACCATATGCATCCCATGCCATTTTCTTCTGACATGAGTGCGATGCCAGATCATTCCAACCCTGTACCAAAGAGACAAAGCCAAGAGAAGACAAATACTCAAAATTTCCCCCAAAACTTTTGTATTGGTACTTTTCCGAGGAGACCCTTTTGTTCTTCTCTTCCTAATATGGCTTGGATGGAGAGATACTCTTCCTCCAGCAACAGTTCGACTTACTACCAAAGTTTTCCTGGGAAGTGAGTCAGTAGGTGACTTCATTTTAACTCTGATGCGCCTCCCATATCTGACTGAATAACCAGTGCCTAATTTCATGAAAGAAACGACACATGCCATACTGGCAATTCTTTTGGGCATAAGAACACGCATAGGACCACACCTAATGCAACTTCTGGGTTCGATTACTGAATTCCTCACAACAGTCTGCAATGGATAACCAACTACTGGTATGACTACGTTGTGTACTAAATGATTTTGAACTATGGACACTTCAGGTAAGTCAATACTATTTTCCCCAACTGACACTACAGACAGGGTAGATTTGTTCTGAGATGATACTGCATTTGAGTGTAGGCAATGAGAAACCACCTTACTTTCCGAACACCCTGTATCAGCTTGCACCGTGTAGACACGCTTACACAACGAAGATGAACCCGAAGAACCACTTTGTTTAGAACCAACACCCAATAAAGAAAATTGCAAGCTCGGTTTTGGGAAAGATGCATCTTTTGTGCAAAAGCCGACAGGGAAAGACTCGTCTCTGTTACCCGACACCCCAAAAGACCACTCCTCGCTTATCAAATATTTTCCTTTATTACCCTTGTGGTGTTCTTGCTCTAACGTTCTGTTTCGGTTCATTTCGCTGGTACTCTGTGCATAACTTTCTGACCAGGAAGTCAGAGTGCCTGTGCAGTGGTCATGTTCGACCGAATGTGAAGTACACATGCAATTGGTGACCGCAGAAGAAGTTACAACACCATTCATCAGTTCAACTTTACTCCCTGACAAATCAAACTCCTTCGTCAAAGACTCATGCCTTTTTTCTACCAACTCAGCCCTGTATTGTGAGACCGACAACGTGAGATCATTTAAACCTTCACTTGTCTTTATTACATCTTGCTGCAGCTCTAATATGCATTTACTGGTGTCCTCTAGATCAGACTGCAGTTTCCCCACTACCTTACTTGTATGAGCTGCAAGTTCTGTTTTGAGCAACTGATTGCTTTCATTGAGTTCTGATTTGAGCAACTGATTGCTGTCTCTGAGTTCTGATTTGAGTTCTGATTTGAGTGACTCAGTACATTCCTTGTACCTTTCCTGACTTTGTTTAATAAAGGCGAACAAGGAATCTAATGTAACCGGTTCCTGCTCCGTTGCCATTATTAATATTAGCTTTAACAACAGCAATTAACCAACTAAAGATTAACCTACTTGAAACCCAACAAAAATTTCAATAACGCAGCCCCTCTGCACTTGAGTCCTCGTAATCTTGCGACGGACTAAATACAATTAGATTAAATTTATTAGATTGAACCCAATAACTACGACTCAATAACTGAGTCTCGACGATCCTGAAACGTTGAATATGTCATTGGTTTGAATTATTTATTTTGATACACTTTGCCTAGTAACGCTGGTGACGCGTACAGATCGCTGGAGATTAAAATTTTATACCTTCGGATTTCAAATAGGATTTCAAATAATTTACAACTAACAATAACCCCTTTTCATAGCAACAGCAATAACCCAAATTACACACATGTGAAATTCCCCCCTTCTGAAAGAGAAGAATTAATCATTTAAACATTTTCATAAACATCAAATACAAATGGAAGAAAATGTTTTAGCACGTAAATATGAACACCAGAAACAGTAAACTTGTTTATTGTTTTCAATTTAACACATATTTCCTGCGTATGAAAGCATCGACAATTTGTCCTTATTAAGTTAAGAGACATAAAATAAAAACTGTCGATACATGAACGAAAATTTACCCATCAAAGTCATTTAACATGCACCATTAATACCATTTAAGGAATTACAAAAGTCCTAATTACTTCTTATTTTGACATTGAACCAATTTTGGAACATGTTCCTAGTATATTTTGACTAGAGCTGTGCGTTTCTTGCACGAAAATAAATCGTTTTACGTGTGCACAGAGCCCTTATCAGACATGGCGTCGATGGCCATTTTGTAGATAACGCATGGTCTGTGACGTGTACTAGTACCGTTTCCCGTAAAATTCAACACACGCGGGATAGCTATCTCATAAACAACTTTGCTTAACCGTTGTAAACACGATCTTCGAGAATTTTCTTTCTCTCAAAGTCACTTAAGATAATTTATTTCCTCACCTGGTGTGTCGGGAACGACGAGTCCAGTACGCACGAGTCCACTCTTACCTCCCTCTTCCCGAGAGCTCCATTCCTTTCCAACACTTATTTTTGCGATGTGCTTTCACTTCATGCTATTAACTGCCGTTTTGTCCTAACTGCAGATGAAAGATTCCTCCCTAAAGCACGGAAACAATTCTGATTTCCTCCACTGTAGTGACATTGCTTTGTTCACTCCATGTTTCTCTTCCGGAAGTCCTTCTCCACCGCTGCACACCCCTATCGATCACTGTTCGTCATATTTGCAGAGCACATTTGTCTTTACCAAACAACAATTTTTTATGATTTAAATACCACACGATAACAGATATATATATGCGTTAAAGAACCCAGTGTAATGCTCAATAAGATAAACTTTTTGCTGATAATTAACCAAAGGCATCTAGACCAAAACGCTGTATATTTTATGATTTTGCGCCATAACAGCGAATTGCCCATGCGTGCAGTGACCGACACATCAAAATGTCCTTGTGCATAAGGAAACCGCGAGAAAATCGGGTCTCAAACAAAGGAATTTACAATTCAACTGCGCACAACGGTCAGAGCCATCTAGCGATTCTTCGCGTAACTATTAAAGCAACAAAGTTTTCATATTGCATAGGCATTCCACCTATCGTGAATTCTTTGCACTAGACGAGTTCATCGTCTTTGGACCTGAGTTGGGCTATTTTACCCCAGCAAAACACACACGAAACTTAAGTTTCCAGTATACCTTATGACAGTTCGTCATAACAAATATAGAATGTAAGAACATGTCTAAATAAAGATATTCAATTACAAGTATAATACAAGCAAAATTTTAAACTTAAAACGGCTGGGGTGACAAAGTCCACCATGCGCCTGCTCATGTTATAAAAAGTAGCATGCCCGCCAGAGGGTTAAAGAAATAATTTATATAATAATTTACATAAGGATTTTGTACATATCAGATTCACTTTTGGTGAAAGTACATTAATCTTGTAATAATTTAATAGTGTTTATTAGGCTCTAAGAAAGAAAAAGAAACAAAGTATATGTACTGAAGCTCATAGGAAAGGAAATGTAATATGTAAACACATTTAAATTTTTCTTCATTGTAAATAGTGTCATTATCATTAAACTGTAAATAAACATGGCAGCTGATATTTTGCAAACTATCATTAAAAAAGCAACAAAATTCAGCTGTAAAACAATTATGTAGTACATCCAGAATGTTTTATTTTCATTGGAAGAAAAGTTACTGAAATTATTAGTTTCATTAACACACTCAACTAACATTTCCATAGTGGGTTCATATGGAAAATGTAAGTTTACATATAATTTTTATTTGCGTTAATCAAACTGTTAAAATATTTACAGGGCCATTTACCAGAAAAAACTTTGCTATAAAAAAAAACTATATGCATGGTGCCAAAAAGCATACAAGCAACTTTAAGCATGTTTTTTTTTTAAAAAAATAGAAAAATTGATTTAAACACAAAAAAAATAATTTTTATGCACCCTGGTTACCCTGTAACCCTCCCCCACACATGAAGATTACGTTGCTTATAAGGTTTTCTGTTGTTACCTTAGCCTGAAGCAGCACAGCCCGAAGGCTCACACAATTGAATAAAGCACACAACACAACAATCCAAAACGACACCAGATGAGATGGTGCCTACCATTTCATAAACACAAAATATTAATGACAAAATCCAATAACGGGTCCCAGGTTCGAATTCCAGTTTGGGAATGGGTGTACTTTGCGAGTGTGTCCCTTCATCAATTTCATCAGGTCATCACTCAACCTCATCTTCACCAGATATTACACGATCAGGTGTTTAAAGCTTTACGGGCATTATTTTAATGCTAAGAGCCCTAAACTGGCACAAATAACCTAACAACAAAAGGATTTGAGGATATTTTATTAATGCTGAGAGCACTACACCTGCCCTACCTAACCTAAAAACAAAAGCATTTTGTGATGAAATACCCCTTTGCATGTGAACTTGATGGTAGCAGCACTCCGTATCCAAGACAACAGTAAACGAATGGCTGCTCACAAACAAAGAATCATATAGAAGTATACTGGAGGGAAAAATCGATCTCAAGAAAACTCATAGTAAGTAAGCATTAAGACACTGAAGTATGTGTTAACAGCCACCATTAGAAATCAAACCAGGTAAGAAAAAATTGCTGTGCACCACAATAAATTCTGAAGTAAACAATCTGACCTTCGGCCTAATAAATAAGCAAGAGCATCAAATCTGATCCACCTAACCTAGTAATAGAGGATGAGGATGGAAAAATCGTTCTGTGCAAAAGATGCACTACATAATCACAAAATATGTTCATGTCATGTACAGAATTTGATTTATGGAGAAAATGTGTACATGGACCAATATGAATTACAGAATCATAGTTTGAGCTCCTCCAAATCTTTACTTGTTGTATGGAATGGCATAAACTACCATAGAACTTTTTAAGGATAATTTATCAGTTAGAAAGTGAAATTTTGCATGGTTCACAAAGATCATGTTTATGAATAATTTCTGTTGTTTTTTTAGATTACAGAGAAAAGTTGTAGTCAAGTAATGAGTAGTTTTATGTCGTACTATTTATTACATCCTGTTCAACTCCATGTGAAATGCCTACATGTGGAAATTAGGTAAACATTGCTATGTGGAATATTGTCTACAAAATATTAATGGTTTTATATTTCATGATTTACAGAAGAATGGGAAAAGTATTGGAGAGCAAGTCGTTGGTGAACATCTGATGTTAACAAGTGGCAGTACTACTTCCTGTATTGTGACTTCTGCTGGGTGGGTGGTTCTGTGCAGATGAATTTCATAAATTTTAACATGTTTTCTAGCTGTGTGTGTGTAATGCAGTTTCATTGAAAATAATTTGAAGAAAAAGTGCTCTGGGATGGTGTTGGTAGTGCCACTTGATTTGTTTCCCCCTGCAACTAAATAGCAGAAAATGTATATTTGTATGTACTAAGTACATATCTTGACTAGATTTTACTTTGCTTTTTCTCTCTCTTGATACGATTGATTTTATTTGGTTAGGAGTGTTAGGTTTCATGATAGTTCAGTAAATATGGAAAACATACTTGCCCCACGAACCATTCACGTAAGGTTAGGCAAGCATAGTTGAAATTCAGGGTATTCATAAACCTAGTTTGGTAAATATGCGATATCGCCCGAACGGATTTCTTCAAATTTACAGGAGAAACTACTTACTGAAATCAGTTTCTGTAGCATTGTCGAAGTTCTTCGAGGCATTTTCTTTCGCAGAAACTGAAAACTTCACCATGGATAGCTGCGGAACAAGAAATAATCACTTTTTATGTAAGGAACTTGCATTTTCTGTAAAGCGACAACATTATGTCGTTGTTTCCATTATGTACCTGCAGAAGGCGCGAGCGTCGAAAGTCATGCAGTCTCGCCAGTGTTTCCAAACGTGCTTTTTTTATGAGAATCTTTTTCCTTTTTTTAAAAAACTATGCTTACCTAACCTAACCTTGCCGGAAATGGTCCATGGGGCTATCCGTCAATGTTTTTTGGGGCTAATGTGAATGGTCTTTTGGGGCTATCAGTCAATGGTTTGTGATGCCATAATGAACACGAAAGTAGGTATTTTTCGGTTAAGAGGTTGAAACTCTGCATACCCACTCCAAATCGACAAAACACAAGCACAATGCGTGATGATCCATGAGGAGTGCATGCCATATTGTCTGTTACCCAAGCAGAACAAGGAAGACAAAAAATGACTCGTAATATAAACAGTTGACACTATTTTATGGAAAAAGGCATAACTTCACCTTACAGAATCCTCCGCAATGCAGAATAGGTATCATTGCTAAAATTAATGAAATAAAAAAGTGAGAGGTGTTCGGGCGATATCGCCTAATTACCCCTAGTTTTTAAATGCTAATCATTGCAAAAAATTGTTGTTTCCTTCATAATTCATCGGTGTTTACTTCGTTCACGGATCATTTCTACTCATTTCGCATTTTCTAGACATGACCGCCAATTTTTAACGGTAATTGTCTGTTATATCGGAGACACATTTCTATCGGATATTTTCAGTTTTAAATGGTCCGTACTTACCAATTGTGTATTACGGAACATAGTTGAAGGTGCCATTATGCTTTTTACATGAAAATAACTTCGATTTTTCACATTAGGAGTAATTCTCTTGGGTCATTTCTTCCGTTGCGGAACATATGGTTGTGTTGTGTCGATTTGGAGTGGGGTATGCAGTGTTTCAACCTTCTTAACTGAAAAATACCTACTTTCATGTTCATTATGTCATCACAAACCATTGACGGATAGCCCCGAAAACAATTCACGATAGCCCCACGAACCATTTCCGGCAAGGTTAGGTTAGGTAAGCATAGTTAAAAAAAGAAAATTCTGGTAAAAAAAGGCACGTTTGGAAACACTGGCGAGACTGCATGACTTTCGATGCTCGCGCCATCTGCAGGTACATAATGGAAACAACGGCAAAAGGTTGTCGCTTTGCACAAAATGCAAGTTTATTATATCAAAAGTGCTTATTTCTTGTGCAGCATCCTACGGTGAGAAAATACCTCCAAGAACTTTCAAAATACTACAGAAACTCATTTCCGGGAGCGAATTTACAATATAGAGAAACTCTCCAATTTTGTTAATTTTCGGTATAGGCCTACTAACTAATTTTGACCTCCTAATCACGAATCTGTTGAAAAAAACCGAGGGTCACGTCTGAAAATTTGAAAAAAAAAGCCGATTGACTATTTTTTATATATAGGTGTATATGCGTAGTTTTACGAACAAAAATGTAATCTCCTGTCATTGTGTCCAACCACGCCGTTGTTTTACAAGAAAATGATTTATGATGTTCAATTCTAGTACGATCCCTATTTTTTCGATGAATTTAGGGGTAAAATGAGTGCTAATGGAACCTAACCTAACCTCATGTGAATGGTTCGTGAGGCTACCCGTGGATGGTTTTTGGTGCTAACGAACAATTTTTCATCAAAATGTCCAATTTCCAGACGTGACCCCAGGTTTTTTACAACAGATTCATGATTAGGAGGCCAAAATTGGTTAGTATACCGAAAATTAACGAAATTGGAGACTTTCTTTATATTGTAAATTCTTACCCATTTCCGTAAGTAGTTACTTGTGTAAAAATGAAGAAATGTGTCTCCGATATAACAGACATTTACCTTTTTAACTGCAGATTCGTGATTAGGACGCAAAAATTAGCGAGTATGCCGAATTTGAAAGCAATCGCAGATACTCCCGGTATTCTGTAATTGCTCCCAAAAAACATATGCCCCTCCATAATCAACATAATCCTCTTAAACCATGCACAATTTTCCACACTCTGTCGGGAATACAGAAGGTCAAGGGTATAATTTTACTTTTTCTCTGGATTTGTGTGTGAGGCAACAAGATTTCCTTTATAAAAAAAAAAAAAAAAAAAAAAAAAGGATTTGCATCTTCAAATAAAAGTTGTTACATAAAAACACAGAAATCTGCAATTCACATTTACAAAAGGTCGAATGATGATGATATACAGTCGGCCACAGACACGACGGATTTTCAAATTTTCTGAAGTTTTTTTTCCCGCGTCAAAATGAAAAATGATGAGTGGAGTATATCTCCTCGAATTACCGTTGAGATTTTTCCCCAAATAAATGTTATAATTAGATAAGTCTGATATACCATAGATGAAATATTCACAACTTATAACTTGTACTCCCTTGACATTCAAAATCAGAAAAAAATGCATGCTATTCTTCGAGCGAAACTCATCACATCTTGACAACGATAAAATAAACTACTAATATATGGGGTGCAGTTACCAAATTATTACATTAATAACATGCCACTACTTACTAGCAATTCTTGTGTTGCAGACTTGATATATCATCAATTTATAGTTTATACTGTAGAGAGAAATCTCGGTCACGATCGGGCTATCGCACGACAAAAACCAAACATATAGTGATGGGTATAATCGATTATAATGAACGAGTAATTCGATTATTTCAATAATTCGATATATTCGATCTTGTATAACAATCATCGATTATTCTCAGAACATTTCAAACTGACCGTAGAATAGAATAGAATGACAACATGATTGCAATAGACTTCGTCATAATAAGTAAATAAATACTAATATAAAAAATTACAAAAGAAAAGAAAATTAAAAATACATATTAAAATATTACACATTCAACAATACAGTTTGCAAATTACACTACATGTTTTATTACAGCGAAAGCAATGGACATTTCCATTCAATTTTTTTTACAACAATTTTAAAAACTACACCCTGGAAAAATGACCCCTGCAAGTTCTCGCGTTTCTCTGCGTCCAGTTTAAGGCAGAAACGAGACTTCCAAAGTTGCGAGGCTAGCGTTGCACTGAAAACACGCCGCCGCCATGTTACTACGTCACTCCTTAGGGAGAGCTCGTTTGTCGTCTGCTTCGAGCGTCCAGTTCCGGATGGGTAGCCCACGGTGAGCGAACACGTGCAGCAGTTTTACAAATCTGTACCGATTTAAATACTGGAAGAAGGAGCGATAGGAGAAAGGAAAGCTATGCTTTGTAATGATCATTCTTCTATGAAATATCCGTGCTGCTCACGTGCAAGATAAATGAAAGGGTTCAGCTGCGTGTGTGTTCTCAGGCCATGCGAAAAATATTGCTTATAAAATTGGTTGCTGACCAGACACTCAAAAATATTTTTTAAACTTATATTTATCGATATTTACCGTAACCTATGTAGTGCAAAATAAGAATTTTCACATTCTTCACTTTATTTATAAAGCCTATTTAACTTTCTTTTCCATAAAGCAATTTCAGTTTGTGTTCCATTTCTGTTGCGCAAATTATGATCAAACATTTTTGTGCAGATAAGAGAAAATACACTGAGAAGATTACATTAGTTGCACAGTACATATCTATACTTAATTTATGTATAATTATTACAAGGAAATAATGTGTATAACCATGGACGTATTTAAGGGGAATTCAAAGGGTCCAACCCCTCTCTTTTTTTGGTTCACTAAAATTACCAGTTTCCTTGTTCTATCCGCTTGTTCATAAAAAATTGCTTCGGACTTATTTCATTCTCTTAAATTAGAGACGTATAGGACGGGATACGGATGGGAAGGAAATTTCGTAATTCCACTCACCAGATGGGACTGCAGACCAATATCTGCAATTTCCTGATAGTTTCGGAATTTCTGCGATAAGAAACTGCATTGAGACTATCAAATCAGTTATTTTTCCCCCTCGAATCATATTAAAGAAATTTTGTTCTTAAAAACGTAGTGACACAAGATGAACAGAAAAGTATCAATACTTCGTGACTACAAACACACAACTTTGTCGGGTCCAACATCCCCTCCCCCCATGCTCCCCAGCAAGCTTCCGGCCAGCAGTGTCCTGGATTTTCACTTACGAAATAAAGCAACCCTAATCATACCAAAAGTTGATCCATCCCCCCCCCCCCCCGTGAACTATATATACGCCCATGTGTATAAAAATATCCCATACTGAAATGGTACGATATAATTATTTTGAATTTTGTACTGCGAAAAAAGGAGCCTCATCTCGTTACCCCGAACGCATTAATTGGTTGGTTCACAACTTCACCACTAAGGATCCTATCGAGATGAGACATGGCAGCCTTGGTCTCGTTCTCGTTGAGAGTTGTAAATGTCTGTCTCGTGTTTCTTTGTAAATGTCTCATTGACAGTCTCGTCTCAATTTATAAATATCCGTCTCGGTTTGGGATGGCAATTCTCGTTCTCGTCTCAAGTCTCGAAAAATATAGAATTAACAACGTATGCAGAGGCTTATCATTATAAATACAAAGAAAACCTTTCTTAATATTTTTGTATTATTATTATTATTATTATTGGCTACTCGTTTCGACGGTACATCCCTCGAAAACTAAATATTATCCTGCTTATATATGCAAACCAAACTTCAGATTCAGAATTACCAGGAATGAACTGGCGTTGTAATTATTATACACAAAATTCATGATTTATCTGAGGAAGTCGCATGTTCCAGGTTTGACTCTCGACCTGGGCATGACTGTTTCCTTGTGAGTGACATTTCATTGAACTGGAAATTGTTACATGGGAGGATGTTTGCTCGAGACTTTGGGGACAGCTAGGGGGATGCTTCTATTGTTAATGTTAGTGTTGCTCACGAGACGAGGCATGTTCCGTCTCATCTCATAAAAGGAGATGGGACAAGTGAATGTTTTCGAAATGAGATGGGATAGCAGAAAAAGTTCGTCTCTTATCATGGCAGGTTGGGTGATAATTAGATTGTGAAGTTGCTGGTAGTGTGTGTGTGTGGGGGGGGATGTACTCCTGCACCCCGACTTCGAATACAGCTTGTAGTTATTCATCTTCATTGTAGCGATTAGCCAAAAGTGGGAAGAAATGTGATGTTAGAGATGATAATTAATAAATAAATTATAATAAATTAACCATGCGTTCTCATCGTTGCGGTTAAACAAAGTGAACGGAAAAGCGACGTAAAAGTAGGCTAAATACAAAAATTTGCAATATATATATTAAGTGAAGAAAACTGTCATTTACTACAGGAAATTGAAAAACTCACCGTACCTTTTTATACCGTATCACCTCTTATATTGCAGAAATTGGCGTGTAAACCAGTGTGTTCTAAAAGTATTATCTTAAAATTTGTGAAGAAAATATTATGACGAAAATAACTGTAATTCCAGAAAAGGCATTCCTATAATATTAAGTTCTTGCCAGTCAGGACTAACCTATGTATTCGCAATGAGCAAGGCTGTTCACGTGTTCAGCCATTGACTGTTACAAGGTTTGCTTTGTCACCCTAATGGGAAAACCCTCTACCGAGTGGCTGAATTATAGTAAATACTACTATACTGCTAGGGCATAATTCATCTCCAAGAAATGGAGCACAGATTTTTGCACTGGAAGTTGTAAGATACTTGTTTTACACGGTAGCAAGTGCATTTTCTGTCGCTTCCGCGGCTCATGCTAAGTTGTCGGGACGAGCAGAAGCCCCGCCTGCACGCATTTCTAAGTGATGACGTCAGAGGACCTCCTGTCTGTGGAGAGGATGTTTTCAAATCCGTGACGTAGTAGGTGAATTTCAGCGGTGTTTGAAGGCGTGTTTCTCGAGAACCGAAACAAATATCGCCGAGATATTTTGCACATCTCATGTTTGTGTCATTATCTGTAAAATGAATGGATTTAAAACATTTTTCATGTCAAAGTGGAAATGTCCATTGGAAAATAGTACTCTATTTTGATTACAATACAAGTCATGTACAAAAACCCAATTTACAGCTCTGTGATGCATTATGAGTAGACATTTACATTTTACAGGCACTGACGGAAGTGTTCTTCAAATTCCGTGACACTATATATACAATATCGTACTAATATATTATTAATGTGTTTAGCAAACTGCTTGTTTTCTAAATTACGTATAGAAGCTGGTAGCAAATTGAATAATCTCATTCCATTATGTTTAAAATTTTGTTGAGTCTTGCATAGTCTAGCGTATGGCATTTCTATATTCAGATTGTGCCTTGTATTATAGTCATGTACATTAGAACGCAACCTAAAACTGGGGAGGTTTTCCTTTATGTACATTAAACTATGATAAATATTTATAGAGGGCACTGTCATAATACGGTATTCCTTAAAGAATTCCCTACATGACTCCATATCCTGTACTCCTTTAATACAACGTATAGCCTTCTTTTGCCATTTAAAGACTTCCTTTGCACCTGTAGAGTTCCCCCATAGTAAATTTCCATACAGTAAGTGTGAATGGAAAAGAGCGTAGTACACAGAGATCATCATTTCTTCACTTACAGAACTTTTTAATTTCCGCAATAGATATAAGACACGGGCAAGTTTCTTACATAGTTCCTGGGTATGAATTGACCAGCTTAATTTTGTATCTAAATATATGCCAAGCAATTTTACATAATCCTGATTATTTAAGGTGCATTGTGGGTTATTTAAGTAGAAAAAGTGAGTTTCTGTTTTTGTCGTATTTAACACCAAGCTATTTGTTTTAAACCATAAAGAGGAAGCATTTAACATTTCTTTATTTTTGATACTAAGGTTAAGAATACTATGATCATTTGTAATAAAGGTAGTGTCATCAGCATAGATAGCTGTTTTATACGGTAGGCAATTAGGTAGGTCATTCATATAAACTAAAAACAAAAATGGACCTAATACTGATCCTTGGGGGACACCAGACAAAACGTCTAGCTCATCAGATTTCTTATTATTAAATTTTACTATCTGTCGTCGATTAGTGAGATAAGACTTAAGAAGGGATAGTTCAATACCCTTTATTCCATAATACTGTAGTTTTTTAAGCAAGATTTCATGCGCAACTGTATCAAAGGCCTTACTTAAATCTATCAAAGTTGTACATGTATATGAGCCAGACTCGAAACCATTAATTATCTCATTTACGACCGTCTCTACCGCATAATAGTAGATAGCCCCGATCTGAATCCAAAGTGGGCTACATTAATAAGTGAATTCTGTTCAAAATAAGGGGTCAATTGTTTTTTTACACAGTACTCTATAATTTTAGAAAACACTGGAACAAGGGATATAGGTCGGTAGTTACCAGGGTTATCTCTGTCACCCTTTTTGTGGATAGGGACTGTTATAGATATTTTTAGGTTATCAGGAAAAATACCATCATTTAATGTCCCATTAATAAGATATGTAATTGGAAGTGCTATTATGTCAATTATATGCTTTATAATAAATGTTGATAGACCGAAAAAATCTTCACTATAGGAGTTTTTCATTTTTGACACAATAATTAAAATTTCATCCGTACTAATCTGTATCCACTTAAAATTTATATGATTAAATTGTGGGAAACTTTGCCTACCAAGATAGTCATTAATATCATTGTTGACATTTTCTTCATAGTTCACAGGAATTTTGTTTAAATGTTCTTGATTGTTTATAAAGAAACTATTAAACTCATTGGGTGTGATACTTGGCAACTTTGTTTCGTCCGTTATCTTTGTTTCCTTTTTGATTATTGACCAGGCAGCTTTGCATTTATTACTTGCCTTAGCTATGTACTCTTCATTAGCTTTTAGCTTAGCTAATTTTATTTCCTTTCTAATTTTTTTTTAATCTCATTATAGTTCAATTTAGAAGTTTGATCGCCATTTTTGGCATTTCATGTAGTCTGAGCATAAGAGCTCTAAGGTTCGCTAATTTAGGAGTGAACCATGTTAGATGTGTTCTCATTTTCTTCTTACCAGTGCTGATAGTTCTGTATTTTATTGGACACCACTCATTATAAATATCGACAATTGTATGTGTAAATTTGTTCCATGCTTCAGTCAAATTATTACAGGTACTTAACAATTCATAGAAATTTATTTCATTAAGGCTATCTCTGAGGTTTCTTATGTTAGTTTCACCAAGCAATCTAAAACTTGTAGTTTTTGTGGTGGGGGGTGTGGTATAAATTAAAATTGGTAAAATAAGCCACAGACCGCTGTGGTCTGATAAACAGGGATCAATAGTTCCACAGGATATCATATTTCTGTTAACATTAGTGATCACATTATCAATGCAAGATTTCATTCTAGTTACTTGATCATTAGCATAATAATAATCATAAGACCTGAGAGTATCACAGAATGATTTCTTTACAGCATTATCAATTACAACATTTATGTTTATATCTCCCAAGTAAACAACATCAAATTGCTTGTACTTATCAATGGACCTTGTAAGTTTTTCCCATTGTAACAAAAACATATTTAAATCTGAATTAGGAATGCGGTATATGGATATGACCACAACTTTCAAACTGTTAAATACAATGCCGGTAACTTCGAATACTCCTTCAACACATAAGTGATGTATATCTAACGGTTGATACTCCTTATTAAAATCGAGTCGTACATAAATACCAACACCTCCATGGATCATAGACTTTCTAGAAAAAATACTAGCTGACTTGTAATTTGCAGGGATGTACATATCTATTTCATCGTTAACCAACGAATGTTCATTAACGGAAAAAACATGACAAGGAAAATCATCCCAAAAAAGTTCCAACTCCGGTAATTTATTTCTAATAGATTGTAGATTAATATGAAAAAGTAATAAATTAGTTGCACTTTCAGGCTGTGAAGTTTGTTTTTTGCCACTATTACTATTCGAACGTACTACTTTATAAAGGCTATCTTGAAGTGGTTTCGTTAGATTTGATTGTTTGACCTGGCTCCACACTGAAGCAGTTTTTTTTATGGAGTCAGGTTCACAAGGGAGTTTCCCTGTTCATTGGTATTATTTCCTTGTACATATTTGCAAATATTTTATTGCTTACCTTCTGTATTTCATAACAGACATATTTCTTACCTAGCCTATTAAGGTGAAGTCCGTGGCTAGTGTAAAACCTTCTGCCTATCAAACTTATGGGTAAGACTGCAGAATATGGGCTGCTTAGGAGGAATGCGGTTTATAATTTTTTGGTAACGTTTTGTAGTTAGTAATCGGGAAAAGTAAGTTTTAAGGTGCGGAAATTTTTTTTTCTTTAAAGAAACCAGTAAAACGTGTCCAGGTGGGGCAGTATTGAAATCGTAGCAACGAAGGAAAAGGCATATTCCTGCACAAATCTAGTGAAAGCAAAAAATTCCTATGTTGTTAGGTAGCTAGGTTTAGTTCACTTAACCTAAATAATAATTAGTCATTGTATTTATGCTAATGAAACCTAACCTAACAGGCCTAACCTAACCTTGCAGGCATTCCTCGAAGAAATAATGAAAGAAACTGTACGTAAACAATATGGACACGAACGAATGGAGAATTGCATTGCTTTTAGTAGCAGGAAAAACATTTTTCATTGTATTAATGCTATTGGAACCCAACCTAACAGGCCTAACCTAACCTTGTAAGCATTCATCGTCTGAAATTATGAAAGAAACTGTGCGTCTGTGGGTGGAATCCGGAGTGACAAATCAACTCGAATGCTGCGAAACGAAGGGTCTCACTTATCGCACAACACTTGAGCGCGTAAACAATATGAACGCGAACAAATGGAGAAATGAATTGCTTTTAGTAGCAGGAAAAACATTTTTACGCGCAATAATATAATAGTAATCGTAAAAGGAACACCGCAAATTGGAAGTAGAAGGTACGTACTTCCGGGGATATAAATTTTGTTCGTCTATTTAGAGGAAAAAAGCAGCCCATGTTCTGCAGTGAGACCAACTTATGTCTACAACACTTACATTTTTGAAATGTTTGCTAAGTTTATAAATTTCTTGATTCACACGATCTATTTCTACATTTACACATGACCAAGGTAGGAGATCGTAACGGTGAGGCACTGTGAACAGAAGAACATTTGTGTGCAGGAGAAGTTGTAATCGTCTCCTCAAAGTTCTCATAAACACACTTGCTTCATTTCTAGCAATGTCATTTGTTCCTGCTAGTAAAACCACGAGATCCTTTGAGCATAATTGCTTGTTTTCTTGAGACACCTCCATTGTGACTTCCTTGAAAGTTGCACCAGGTTTCACCATACTGAATATTGAGTTACTTACTTGATTTTGTAGTTGCGTAGCTACATTCCTTCCTTGACTATCGGTATACAAGCATATTTTCCCCTTATAACTTGTGTTCTTCAAAGACTTTCTACCAGCGGAAATGCGCTTTGTACTATAGGAGTCTGCCTTGCACTTTAAACTGTTTGTTTCTTCAGGTATTGTGGACACATCTTGTAGTATCTCGAAACGGTTTTGTGATTGGAAATTGACGGAATTTTCCTTAAAGGGGGGGCTCTTAGATCTTTTCTTGTTCTTTATTACAGATGTCCATGTATTGCTAACATTAGAATATGGCCTACCCGGTAGAGTTGGCCAGTCTTTACTGGGACTATACCTGTAAAGGTCCTCCTTTGCACTCTAATTGTTTTTGGAGGATTTGATTTATTGTTCGTAAAGACTCCATTTCCTCCGTAAGATTTCTAATTATACTTTCATAGTCTTCTTTCTGAATATTATAATCATCACGTTGTGCACTTTCCTTTGTCACAGTTTTCTGATAGTTTACGCAAGTTATACACGCCCACACATTTCCTGGTATATTGGCCTCATTAACATTAGAACATTTTGAGAAATGATACCATTTATCACAGATATCGCATAAAATTCCATTTTTCACAGAACGAGAACATTTACCACATTTACTATCCTGTAAAAACTTTGAGAACTGAGAGCACGAGATACCTACGTCTACCTTGTTAGGCGCCATGCTAGCTAGCTAGACGAATTGTAACCTATTAATCGGTTGACCTTAGGGCCGGTTGCACCACTTCTATATTCCTTGGGTTGCACCATCTCCGCTTAACGTCTTATCCCCCACTTAACACCATTTTTCGTTGTTCAATGTCCGCCTAACGTTACCTAGCACTTAAAGCATAGCTTAAAGTCCCGTGTAACGTAAGTGGCGGTCGGGGCTCCGCCTAACGCGTTAAGTGCCAGGTAAACATGGAAAAGCAGTACCATTGGCAGTACACTGTGCAGCCAACAGATACGTGCAGCACCTAGTATAATCTGTGTTTACACTTTTAATGGGCGCGTTCCGAAAGTCATAACGAAACGAACGAATCGAACGAAAGTAACTGGGCTCGTGAACCTGGTGAAACCAGTTATTTTACAGACTTATGGGACGCTCTAAACGAAAGCGCAGGCGCAGCGTTTTGTTTATAAAAAAATTCCGCATGGCGTCCAGCGGAAGGCATTTCCTTCTGGCAGAAATAAACTCTACTGCGGAAACTGTTACTAATTTTAATCACATTGTAAGAACAGTTGAGGCACACTCATCTTGTGCATGTTGCTTCATATCGCTCTCTGTTAAAATTATAATACAATTCCCGAACTAGTGCAGTTTGAAGCCATCATGCACCCGCGGTGTCTGCAGGCAGCAGACGATTCTCACTGAACAAACCAGCTTCCTGGCCCGTGCGTTTGGTGAATCTCGTTCTTGCACGAGACGCACGGAATCCGACTTTTGGGCCAGCATAATGAACCTCACGAAACGCACGGATGCACTTATGGAACGGACAGTTGCCATAACTCGTTTAACGCGTTAAACTCGTGCGACTTTCGGAACGGTCCCATAGTTGATATGAAGTTTCTCTAACGCAACGTCGTCAATCGCTTACTACCCATTTCTTATTAAAAACATGGGAAAATCACGTTCATCCATTCAACAAGGCATTTGCAATACAGCGTCAATGGGAAACCGCTCAGGTTCTCACTTCCGCTGATCCCTCCTATTACTTCCTGTATTGTTATAACATAGATCGGGCGGCTTATCATACATCGTTTACATATACACAACCATTGCTTTATCAGCTGTCATTTCCCCTTGTCACACCCCCGGATATTCATTACATAGATAGAGGACCACATCATTCTTATCGGGAACGATGGCCCACGGCAAATTTTATCTATACAGATGGTTCTAAGAGCGGCAATGAAGTGGGCTGCGCTTATTATGTAGTGGAGACGGATGACGTTCATCAATATCGCTTGCCACCCGATATTTCAATATTTTCGGCGGAGAGTTATGCCATATTCCGTGCCTTGATTTATGCCTACAACAAGGGTTTCCCTCATACTCTTATTCTGACGGACGCTCTAAGTGTCCTCCAAACTCTGGCACGTACGGGAGCAGCGTCTTTTCGTATAACTGTCTTTATTTTCTTAATAGTACAGCAAGTCTCAAAAATCTGTCTACAGGGTCGTAGGGTGACCTTTACGTTTATCAAAGGACATAGCGATCTTAACGTCCTTCACGATCGAGTTGACGCCTACGCGAAAAGGGCTCGAGTTGCAGAGCATGTAATACCACTGCGATTGCCATACACCGATCTACTCCCACGAGTACGGAAAAAAATCTAATCTAATTGGGATGCTTGGTCTGTTCACGAACTTGCCCATACCACAACCTATAAATGGGTTGCGCAACTCGGCACCAGGAAACCCTGGTTTCGTTGTCTGCACTTGCCTCGTGAAGTTATAACCCTTGCAATTCGCCTACGCACAGGCCATGTACAAACTCGTCAACACCTGGCGCGATTGCACATAGCATCTAATCCTTCGTGCGGTTGCGGTGCAGATACCCAAACGGTCAATCATATTTTCTTCCAGTGCCCTTTACGGGAGCAAGTTAGGACCACTCTTTATCAGTGCCTTACTAGAATAGGAACACCATTTCCTTTGTCCATTTCGACTTTACTCCATAATCCCGCCCCTGCTGTCCTGTGGTTTCTATACGGATTTCTCCGTAAACACAATACCTGGTTGTAAACACGCTTCTGTTGATCAACATTGTCTACCCTCAAGGTCAAGTGAGTATCGAAAATAGCGCAGACGTCCGGTGCGTGTCCTCCGGGAGAGGATGGATACGGATCTTGGAATACTCGGGTGAAGGCCTTTGAAACGATTATTTCGTGCGGGTTGTCAGAGTTCAGGTGATATGGGACATAATAAAGAAGAAGAAGAAGAAGAAGAAGAAAATGGCAAATTCTCGATCAGCTGTTGCAAATTGCGAAAGTTTGCTGCATGTTTTGCATTACCAAATAACAGCAAAAAAAGGCGGATTTGTTAATTATCCCAGGAACGGCAATAAATAAAGCAATGTTTGTAAATATATGTGTAGAAATGAATATTAAGTGGTCATTTTCGTGTGTGTTCCGAAAATGTTGTATATTGATATTAGCATTAGCAGTTTCACTGGCCGCGGTGGCTCAGTCGGTAACGCGTCTGACTACCATGCGCAAGGTCCCGGGTTCGATCCCCGGCCGGTTCAAATCCGGGAACTTTTCTAACGGTGGAAGCGGCCCCGGCGCCCACCCAGCGTCGAATAACATGGGTACCTGGGGGAAACCCTGGGGGGTAAAGGCGGTCAGGGGCGTGATGCTGATCACATCACCCCCACTCACGACCGGATCAAGAAAGTGTGGGGCGTTACCCCCACACCCCCTATACGCCTTCATGGCGTAGTGCTATACACAGGGGAACACTTTTTAAGTTTCACTGTAATTTCGTATGTAGGATTTGAGTGCATGCGGGTACAGAAAATAAAACCAGGTTAAAGTAATGCGTTTGATGCTTGCAAAATTGTATTAAAATGCCGTTCCAAATAAATGAATGTGTGTTTGCTGTAACAATTTTTTTCAACCAAACGCAATACACGAAATGTACACCATGCATCAGTTGCTTTTTCGCAATCCTAGTAATTTGTAATATTTAAGATTAAAACACGTGTAATAATATTAGAGTCACTTCCGTCGCCATTGGTGTGAATGTAACATTGCAAATAAACAAGTAATGTGTTGTTTAGCAGTAGCTACTCTTACCGTCCAGTTCATACATATGTACGTGCAAGGAGCAATTTCCGAATGGTGGTGTGTTTTTTACAAACACACACATTCACAATAATAACCTTGCAAGAAACTACATACCTAGTAGTACATAAGACGTAATACCAATCTTTTAAGAAACGTATACATTGTATATGTGTGATTTTGTATGTTAACTTCCAAAATTGGCAAAAAAAAAGTTTACTCTTAACAAGCATCCTTACGATGTTGACATGCATGTACAAGGAACAATTTCCTACTGGTTTTGTACCTAACCTAACCAACCCTACCCTAATATTCATGGGAGAGCATAAGACGTAAATGCCAAAGTTTTTTTTTCGGTATTTACTACTTAGAGGAAACGTTTTATGCGAAGTAACATATTTTCAATTACATTGTGCGAGATTTTGTACTTTAACTTTAAAACTGGCAAAGAATAATAATAATAGAGACAGGTACAGCAGTATCTTTACGGCGTTGATACGTATATACAAGGAACAATTTCCGAATGGTGTTACGTTTCGTAGATACAAAGAAACTGCACCATTGTAATAAACCTTGCACGAATCTACATGCCTGAAGATGCATAAAACGTGCACTCAAGTTTTTTCTGTTGTTTTAACATTCATATGCAATACACATGATCTTGTATTTGATTTTTCAAAATAACTGGCTTAAAAAGACGAGCGGCTAGGGGCAGCATTAGCACCTTGGGAAATACATGCTAACAACACCAAACCTGACCTGCCTAACCTATCCACGTAGGCATATAATTGCATAAATAAGCATGTAAATAGGTTTGGCAAATTATAATTTGTTTTTTTAAGCTATTATATACATACGTGGATAGGTTAGGCAGGCCATGTTTGGTGTTGTTAGCATGTATTACCCAAAGTGCTAATACTGTCCCTATCCGCTCGTCTAAAAAGGACCACAGCTTGTACGTATGTATAAGGTATATTTTCGTGGTGAATATTACTGTTTTTTGTAAAGAAATATATACGTTCTTGCATTGCACTGGCATATAACGTTGCACGAAACTACCTATCTGAAAGTATATACAGCCTGGAGTTTCTTCTTTTTTCTTAATAAGAATAAAACATGCGTACATACAGTACTACGGTAATTTACATTACTATTTGATTCTTCCTTTTGTGCTAAGATGATAGTAATTCCCAAAAATGTACCTTGTACATGAAACCGTTGATTAGCGATTTTTTTTGTGCTATTCGAATTTGTATCTGCATCGTTATTACTCAACCAATTTTCACAAAAGCTGCATTATAAATAAAGAAGAAACCTATAAGATGGTCAACGTTGATAATACTATACTCGCTATTCGCTAAAGAAGGGGTTACGGATTGATAAATTATTAACAGAAACGAATGATAAATTAGTAAGAGCAGAATAGAAGATTGCTCTTCTCATTCCGTATATTTACACAAACTCAGATATGTCAGCCTTGCACTAAAAATTGAATAAATGTAACTTGCATTTGTTACGACTTCGTAAAATTTTGGTCACTGTTTAGTAGTGTTTAATATTTTTAAAAAAGTGACCGTATGTCTTACTGAAAGATAAGACGAGGAATATTCTTTTTTGCATTATGTTAATTGGAGTACGTTAAAAATAAATTGAAAATTTTGTAAGCTTCCCACTACTTCGAAATATTACGGGTTATATTGTATCATATAACATACATTTGATATTATATGAGAGTACGACACATGCATTACCTACTTCTATCAGCTGTTTCATTTTATTGCAATAAATATTTAGTTTTTTTAAACATATTTCAGTTGAAAAAGCATGCATTTGGAATTGACAAGGAGACATTAGCACGTAATAAACAAACAAAACACAATCGAAAACACAACTTTCTCCAGTTTCTGTTGCCAGGTCGTACGGCAAGCAGGAGAAAGTTCCACCTTACAAGGCGGACGATAAAAATGCTTGGTGCAACCCACCGCCGCCTAAATCTCCCGCCTGTCGTTATCCAGCACTTTGTAAAGTGGCAGATTGAGTGGCGATGCAGCAAAGGAAGAGTATCCGATTCATTCAGTTGCCGAATCGAGTGATTTGAATGAGTGAAATCGTATGGTCCAAATCTATTTGGAACATAAAGTTCATTTTCCATGCAGTTAAGGAGAGAAATGAACCTAATGTCAAAATGGAATATGGGCCAGAAACAGCGGTGAAATGTTTGTGTCGAACGATTTTCTTTCCGCGTCTGACTACCATGCTCAAGGTCCCGGGTTCGATCCCCGGCCGGTTCAAATCCGGGAACTTTTCTAACTTGGAAGCGGGCCCGGCGTCCACCCAACGTCGAATAACATGGGTACCTGGGGGAAACCCTGGGGGGTAAAGGCGGTTCTACTCACGACCGGATCAAGAAAGTGTGGGGCGTTACCCCCACACCCCCTATACGCTTTCATGGCCTGGTGCTAAGCACAGGGGAACACTTTACCTTTTACCTTTTTTTACCAGTTGAGGTTTAAGTAGAGGTGCGTTTGGGTATGGTTTGGGTTGCTACGCGGTGTGCTCTCCTCCGGTGCTTTTGTGCGCCTCGTCGCAATTTACGTGGGGAGGATATATGTTGTCTTTTACATGCATGGCTGGGACTGTAGTCTAGTACTGGCATTGCTCTGTGATTCTGTAATTTATATTCGGATGGAGTAAGCCGGATTTTTTTCTTTTAACGCTTTTGAACCGAAGAACATCAGTTGAGGGAGGGGGTAGTCGGCTAATAACAATTTAAAGAAAAAATACTTTTTTCACTTTTTTGTAGTCGGGTTGCAATTCTGTAACTCGTCAAGGCATACACATGTAGAATCAAGTCCACAAGCTATGAACGAAGATATCTAATCTTCCCCATACATTTCCTTTCCCTTTTTGTCGCGCTATGACTGTTCTACACAGTCATAAAAAAATTCAAGAGGCAATATATGGTATGATTTCACTATTATGGGCAGTGCCGGATCTACAAATCTTGGGCCTCCCCGCAAAATATTACCAATGACCCCCTCTACATACCTACCTTTACACCCCCATATATATATATATATTACACACACACACACACACACACACACACACACACACACACACACACACACACACATATATATATATATATATTGTGTGTGTATAATTCTTGATCTCATGTTGACGAAGTCACAGATAAGGGCTCTAGAGGGTGGTTCAAAGTCCCTTAACACCGCCTTTTGAAAGTAAAGGAGTTAGGCTGGGTTTGGTCATAATAGAGACAGGTTAGGCCACTATTGTGGCCACAATTTTGAAATCAACTCAAAATTTTAAATGGAAAATGATACATTTGTTACAGTCATGTAGTCATAACCTTTTCCTGATTAATGATAGGTTGAAGAAACCTTCATCACTGCATTTCTCACAAAATTCTAGCCTGACTGAAACGCGGGAAACCCGATTTTTTCCGGCGGCGTGGTGCAGATCACATCACCTCCAAGATGGCCGACATCAAAAATATGTAGTGCCATACCATAAATATGTCTTCATGGCACGGTGTTGTATGTACAGGGAGCATACCTTTATCTGTATATATTGTATTTGTTTCTCTATCCCTGAGTAACTAATTTTATATTTTACATACGCATATACGAACCCTCTACTATGTCAATGGTTTAGGGCCCCCTTAAAGGCTTACTTGCCTCCGCCCCCGCACTGCGGGGTTTTGCGGGTTGTAGACCCAGCACTGATTATGGGTCTTGTCAGCAGCGGTGATTGAGTGCAAACAAGGGGGGGGGGGGAGCAAAGATAGTTCACTTTCTCTTGGTGTTCAAGGGTTGAGAGGCGATGGTGCGGGGCCAAAGAGTGGGGAAAACTGCCCTAATCGCCGCCGCTGGGTCCATTAATGTTATTTACTTTACGTCGATTTGCTCCGAATTTAGGTCAATTGTGACGACGAGGATGATTACATGGAATGATTTACAGATTGTGCGGAACATCAACACGTGTGCATCGGCTCGACCACTGAGACGACACGTTTCAGTACGTAACAGCGCGGTACAGCTGTCACACTTGTAAGCGGCATGCTCTTGTCAGTAAAAAAGTTTCCACTCACAGATTCTTCGACTCGAATGATTTCATTGCGTTGCGTTGCGTTAACTCTGATTATAGGTGAGTGTCGGGTCTGGCCCTTGTCTCTTTTTATATATTGAGATTTGATAATTTTTCCTTTTTCAATGTTGTATTGTCTGATTTTTGAAAGCGTTGATTACGCTTTTTTTTAAAAATTTCTTTTAAGGTCTGGGCCTATTATACATCGTCCTATGTGTAACTGTTTTACCGATGTTTCTTATTATTTCATTCTCATGCACTTCATTTCTCTCCCATCTCTTTTTCCCAATACTGTCTATGTATTCTTCGAACATTTCGAGACCTAGTTGGGTATGTAAAGTCTTTATTCTTGTTTTTCTGCTCATTCCAGTGATAATTCTTGTTGCTTCGTTTTGTACTTTCTGTAGTTTATTTATGTGGTCTTTGGCTGCATGCTTCCAGGATGTGCCTCCATATGACATTGTGGGTCGTATTATCATTTTATATAAATGTAGTTTAGTTTTTTGCGATATCGCATTCGTCTTAAACAGCCTGTACATTGCATGTAGTTTGGTCTTTGATCTAATTGCAGCGTCAGCAATCTGCCTCCCAAAAGTTAGTTTGTGATCCAAAATAAGACCTAAATATTTGGCTTCATTTTTCCTTTCGATCTTTTTTCCTTGGATTTTTAGGGTTTCTTCTTTTCTATGGGAGTCTTTGGTGAATAGAATTGTACTGCTTTTATTTGCATTGACTCTAATTTTCCACTTGTTTGTCCATTAAGAGAAGTCTTTCCATATATTTATAAGTAAATTTTTGATTTCTGCTTGAGGCAAAGAGTGCCGTGTCATCTGCATAAAAAACGATTGTGCAGTGTTCCGAAGAGGGTATATCGCTGGTGTAGATGGAGTATAAAAGAGGTGAGATTACTTCACCTTGCGGAACTCCTTTCTTAATTGTCATAGTAGATGATAAAACTTTCTTATAATGAACTTGAAAAGTTCTGTCGTCCAGGTAGTCTGCTACAAGTTTTATGTAGGCGTCATTAAATTTAAAATACTTCAGTTTCAGGAGGAGTCCTTGGTGCCAAACCCTATCGAATCCTTTTTCGATATCCAGGAATATTCCCAGGGTATAGTGTCTTCGATTAAAATTGGTGGTGATGATATCTGTGGTTTTTAGTAGAAGATCTTCCGTACTATGTTTTTCCCTAAATCCAAATTGGGTGTTTGGTATCATCTTTTGTTCATTACAGTGGTCTTGCATTCTTTTCATCAATATTCTCTCAAAAACTTTGCTGATCTGGGATAGAAGGCTTATAGGTATATAGTTTTCCAAGTTCGTGGAATTTTTCTTTCCTTTCGGGATCATAGTTACCCTTGCCTTTTTCCAGCATTTTGGGAAGTAGCTTAAGAGCATGATTGCATTAAAGATTTTTGTTAGAAATACTATTGTTCTTCTTGGTATATTCTTCAGCATGTCTGGTTTAATTTTATCTTGTCCCGCTGCTTTGTTACTTTTTAATTTTTTTAAAAATTCTTGCGACTTCTTGTGGGGTTGTAAGAATTGGTTTCTCCTTATACTTTTCTGTTTTTATTGTCTTTAAGTTGTCTTCTGCTTCCTTAGTTGTTTCCATATTATCCAGGTCTTCATTTATTTTAAATTGTTCTTCTAGTTTTTTCGCGAATTTTTCTGCAATTTCATCTTCTTCCATGATTTGACCATTCTTTTCTTTAATTGCACTAGTCAGTTCGTCCGTATTCTGGTATTCTTTTAAGATTTTCCAGAAATTGCTATCTAGTGGAGCAACTCCTTTGAATTTTTCTTCCCATTGTTTCGATTATTCTCTCCTTCACTTTCTTCTTAAGAATATTCCATAATGTTTTGTACTTTTTGTTTCTGGAGTTATTCCATTTTTTCCTGTACCATTTTCTTTAGTTTAATCAACATACTTAGGACTTTATCGGTGTGTTAAGATGAAATTTGTGAAAGGACAACTACAAATGTACATGGATAGGACACAGCCCAAACCCCACAGACCATTATACTAGCTTTGTGTCTAGACGCCAGATCCTCTTTAGTCTGCAAAATGCACTCCATGGTCACAATGACGTAAGCATTCATAGAATTGATTTGTATATCATTCCTTTTTTTCGAAAAACGCAACGTAAACTATTGCACATTATGTGATATGCTCATTACTTATCAGGAACACTCACGGGCTTCTACGCAGAATGTAAAACATTTTTAATTTCTCGTTTCTACTACATCCCTGGGGAGTAAAGATGGCTGGAGCGTGGTGCTGATCATATGACCTCCAAAATGGCTGAACTCTAGAATATGCGGGGCCCTATTGCCACATCCCTTAAATGTGCCTTCATGGCACGGTACTATACGCACGAGGAACTTTACCTTGTCTTTACTACTACTAACTACTCATGCCAGGATTTTTTTTGTATTTTTGATCCTTCATTATTTGGTTTTGAGTTGGTGTTTTAAGTCCACCTTATGCACAGTAAGGCTAATCGGGACTGGACCTACAGTTTAAAGTGGGATCCGAACCACTTGTGCCTCCACCGGGTATCGAACCTGGGACCCCTTGTTTACAAGGCAATGACGCTACCACTGCGCCATGGGGGAGGCCCTGATCCTTCATTATGTCTCCATTGCTAACCTGGTTCATTCCCAGTCACAACAGCAATTTGTCAATGCAATAAAATACGTCAAACTTAAATTGAAACCGATGTCGGGTGTCGGCGCACACGCATGCACGTATGCACGCGCGCGCGCGCACACACACACACACACACACACACACAAACGCAAACAATGATTAGGCCCCTTAGCATTCTTCTAATAATAAACCTAAATGCTCTCGTAGTTAGGTTAGGTTCTGTTAGCATTAAAATAATATCGTTAAATGCTTTCTAAAGAAAAGGGTTCTAAATTACCTGTACATTCATTCCCACAAATCATAAACTTGCAATTTTCTCGTCTTCATCTTTTCTTAAGATTTGTAACATCCTTTTGGCAGACGAATTACGTGGCAGGAGCAAATTTGACGCTTATTCTTACTGCTGACACGTGCCTGGCAGCAGACTCGGCCTAAAATATTCTTCCATACGTGTACAGTAAAAGTTGTAAAGTATGTATTTAATCAGCGCCGTTCTCCTCTACCTAAAACCATTTAATACGAAGCGATATTCCTCTCGGTTGAATAGTTATCGTATTTTAAAAATTTGAAGTGATACGTTGTTTACTTCTCGCGCGGCCGCCATTATGGGAACGAAACACTGGCCGTGTCCGGATTGGCAAGCGCTCCGTCCCGTTCTCTCCCGTTGCTCTCGCGTGCCGTCGAAGTCACGTCCAAGACGTCCGAATCTACATGTCCCCTTGTAGTACGGTTGTCACTTTTCCCGCCAGGTGTCAGCCCGAACTCCACCCACCGCGCTCTGGGGCGCAGGCGCATCGCACAGAAGCAGAAGGCAGACGCCAAACAAACATGACAATGATTTCCACCTAGTTACTACTCATATTAAAAATATAACACACTATTTCATCATTTACAATTTTTCTACATTCAGTATTATTGATAAAATGTTAAAGTATAACTGAGTTTTACATCGTCTAATCAGTAAATGTTGTCTGTACAAAGTGAAAGTTAGAATATGGCTGCCAAGCGCAGCGTCACAGCGAGTTCGGCCGCGTCCGAATCGGCAGCAGATGTCACCTAGAGCACCGTTCCATCCGGGGACTCAGCCAACCTCCGTTGTCCGAATTCGCGGCAGACGTGGAGTCGGAGGGGAGAACAGAGAGGCGCGACAGATGCACGCTTGAACTCGCTTTGACGCTGCGCTTGGCAGCCATATTCTAACTTTCACTTTGTACAGACAACATTTACTGCTTAGAGGATGTAAAACTCAGTTATACTTTAACATTTTGTCGATAATTCTGAATGTAGAAAAATTGTAAATGATGAAATAGCGTGTTACATTTTTAATATGAGTAGTAAATAGGTGGAAATCATTGTCATGTTTGTTTGGCGTCTGCCTTCTGCTTCCGTGCGATGCGCCTGCGCCCCAGAGCGCGGTGGGTGAAGTTCGGGCTGACACCTGGCGGGAAAAGTGACAACCGTACTACAAGGGGACATGTAGATTCGGACGACTTGGACGTGACTTCGACGGCACGCGAGAGCAACGGGAGAGAACGGGACGGAGCGCTTGCCAATCCGGACACGGCCCAAGCGTGCATCAGTCGCGCCTCTCTGCTCTTCCCTCAGACTCCACGTCTGCCGCGAATTCGGACAACGGAGGTTGGCTGAATCCCCGGATGGAACGGTGCTCTAGGTGACATCTGCTGCCGATTCGGACGCGGCCACTATCGACAAGTACGGTATAACAAGTACCGTGTGAGGTGAAAACTAGCAAATGGGTAGCCAGTCCAGCGTCAACTAGAGCGTTCCTACTAGAAATCCAGTTCCGTCTGATAGGGGCTTTATAATTCTTGAAGCTCCTATTGGGTCAAATAAAGCGCACGAACATGGTAATGGACAATTTTCACGATAATACTCATGGATCCCACTGTACACGCACGCGAACTCAAAACCATAGGCTCAAAACGTATGAAAGTTTAGATATATTTAATTATTTTGTAAATGGAAAAGTGAGGGAAAGATAATTCTATAAATCTAGTGATATTATTATATTATAAAGTTTGCTTAAGTGAATCTTTGCCAACAAATCTGCATAAGTACGCGTAATTAAATGACACATGACAAATGCTAGTAATTATATATGCATTCAACGTCGCCTTTCCGCCTGAGGGATTTAGGGAAATCCTATGATATGGCATGCCACTTTCACTTGCGCGAATTTACTTCAAACAACAAGGGAGTTTTCAGACTGAAGCGACAAGCGATATCGGGATTTTGCACAGAAATATTCGATCTAAAGCAAACTATTCACTAGTCACGCTTGCGCAAAAAACAGGCCGGGGCAACACAATGCACGGTATTGATAAAATGGCAAATTCCAAGCGACAAGCGACACCTGCAATTTGTCGCGTCGCTTTAATTCGGAAGGTGTTGTTTATTTTTTAATGTCGGTTTCCAAGAGACACGTATCGCTGCAGTCTGAAAGCTTCCTTTCGAACCAATTCACAACGAGAAAATTCACGTGTAATCTCCGTGCCACTTAAAAATGAATCCTCAGTGATCAATGAAATTTTTCGAACCGAAGCGACACGACAAGTTGCATGTGTCGCTCAGATTTCCAATGGTGTGTATTGTGCCGCCTGAGCGGTAAATGCTTATTTATAGACTAAATGGGCCTGTGTCGCTTGTCACTTCGGTACGAACCACTGCTGTCGCGTGTCGCTTCGGTTTGAAACCTCATTAAGAGGCGTGCTTTTCACCACAACACAATATCAACATGTTTGTAACAAAATGCAAGTCGTACAAATCCTTTCTTCGTTCTGCTTGTATCAACAGGTTTCGTCTCTCTACGTCCTTCGGAAACCTACGAAGTGATATTTGACTCAACAAATTTGTTCCCGATCGAACTGTACAACCATAAGCTACACAGCTGACACCCTATTTCCTTGTAAAAGAATCTCCACTTTCATATTAATGTCCACAGCACCGTAAGCGTAACCGGATGTTCGAGGGGTACCAGACGATTGCGCATGCTCCGCAGTAGCTCCGCCTTTAACACCGTCTATATGAAAATATTCCAGCTAACAGCATTTAAAAAACGAGCTATCCATTTTCCACTACAATGACAAAGCAATAGTGCCAGCAATAGTGCTCAATACGTTAACAGCATTGATCATTCTCAGTTTATAGGATCTCACCAGCAGGAAATTATTGTTACAAGAACGATAGCCATGCACTTTCTGGAATTACAATTAGGTATTTTCATCATAATATTTGTTCACAAATTTTAAAATTACAACACATTAAAACTCTCGGGTTTACACGTAAGTTGCCTGAACGTATATTATGATATTGTACAAAGTGAGTAGGAGTTATTGACCTCCCTGCAGAAAATACAATTTTCTTTAGTTAATAGACAGTAAAGTTTCCAAATGTATGTATTTCCCTACTTTTACGTCTCTTTTCTGTAACTTTTGCTAATCATGACAATGAGGATGAATGATTTATGTAGTACTTCTCTTATCTAGAGTCGCTTTCTGCCACTTTTGGCTAATTATGAGAGTTAGGAACAATGATGAATGATGATGATGATAAAATCTGCTGCAAACTTAACTTGTCACGGGGCTTAGGCATCTTTCCTAGTTTTTGTTTGGAGTCCACATTATGTACAGATAAGCTAAATGAGACTGGATCCAAATCACTATGTGCCTCCGTCGGGTATCAAATCTGGGGTATTTTGGTTACAAGGTGAGAAAATTTCCACCGTGTCTTGACGGAAACATTTCCAACAGGAAAACTTACGTAAAGCATCACTCCACCCGTTTCTCGTTTATACCATAGAAGCTAAGAAGAAACAATTGACAAATATCACATTTATATCTTATTCACCTTTTGCACAACACGTTATAGTTAATTTCGATACATATGACAAATTCTAATTAATTTTCAAAAAGTAGTCATTGACAGAAATATTTTTGATATGATGTAATGAGAACTTGTGTAACACACTGTTTTATTAATCTTCCATGTCGGCAGCAGGAATATTTAATAAGAAAAATGATAATTACAAAGCATAGGTTACCCTCCAATTCATGCTCCTTTTCCCATTATTTAATTCTGCACAGATGGTAAAACTGCTACACGCGTTGTATTTCCGTAAGCATAGTAAAATGGACTCTCGAGGAACAATGACAAAAGAGCCACGGACCAGTGGCGTATCTACATGGTGCCCTACTGGCCTCGCAACTTTGGATGGCTCGTTTTTTACCCTAAATTGAGCGGACAGAAACCTAGAATGCTCAGGGGTCATGTTTCTATGATGTAGTTTTTAAAATTGTTGCACATAAACTATGTGAGTTATACTGCCTTCATATCAGTCTATTAAAAAAAAATGAAATATTTATTCTCAAGAAAAATAAATAATCATACAAAATTTTATTTTTGTGTAGTTGTAATCATTAATACTGGTAAAGCCCTAAATGCAATACTCATGTACCAAATTTGAATTGATATGCCAGTTACATAGGTACAGTACGTTATTCTTGAGCACTATAGTAAAACTAAGTAACTGAAGTAACACTGCTATCAAAATTATCAAATGATGAGAATTATGATAATAAATAACAATCTATTTTCCAGTAAGTACAACTATCATATTATGGGTTTCTTTTGCATATTTAAGATTTTTTATGCAGAAGTAGCGAAAAAGTTGTGAAGTAGTGAGTAGCAAACACCAGTAGCGTAGTGAGCTACTTTTTGGTAATTGTAGCTGTAGCGAAGCTACATTTTGGAAGAGTAGCTGTAGCTGTAGCGAAGCTACTTTTAAAATGTAGCATTGTGATCACTGCCAATATGTCAGCATAACGTCATGGGCGGATTTACTCTGAGACTCCGACAATGTGTGCAAAACCAAGGACGCCATCTTACTGACACCATATTTAAAAAAATAACATTTTTCAGGTACACTAGCAATTTCAACTCATGTACAGTACATTCATGTTAAAAAATTAACTAATATTTTCTTTCTCTTTTTTTTTTTTTTTTTTTTTTTAAATCTTCCCGTTTGACTGCCTCATCCTATATTTAGAAGATTTGGCTATAGAATGTTATTTCACAGAGGAGCTTCATTATCCATACCTTTGCTGCCCTTGTTGTGGTCTCCCATTTAGACAGAAATCTGTGACTTTGACATCATCATCCACATTCCTTCAATATCTGCATCAAAGGTCAACAGTTCCTAAGATTTGGAAACAGAGGGAAGTTTTATCCTTCAGCTGGGGGTGGAATGTACGGTAGGCACTATGATTGAATATTGTACATTTTCTTGTATGATATAAATATCTGTATCATCAAAAGTTGTGTGTTGTATGTAATGAGGAATGATGTCAATAGCAATTAACACTTCAAGAGATGTTTTAGAAGATACCTATAGAAAAATATACTATTTGTGTGATATAAATTTTATATTAATTTAATGACCTCCCCACACACACACAAAATAATTTACCTTCATTTAACACTGCTAAACTTTTGAAAACGGACTTGGTTTACAAAGCTCCCCCTGATAACCCGTGAGCCCACCCTGGAGATCAATTCTAGCTATGGGCCTGACCCACGAGAGATATGTTGCCATATCTTCGAGAAGTTCCACTTATTGGCCAATTCCAATAAGGTTTTGAAGCCTTGGCCCTCAGAGGGATCAGCTTTGTCTTGTGAATTTCTCCTCGTGAGTCGTGGTTTCGGGTTTGCTCTGCCTGCGTAAGATGGAGATGATGTTGATGTAGAAGCTGTTGGTTGAGTCGATGCAGAAGCAGGAGTTGGTCTGTCTTCTGGCGTTGTTGAAGGAGCAGTATTTCCTGAAACTGGTTGCGTAGTATATCTCTGCGGCCGGCGCTCACATAAGGTGAAAATGCCGCATCCCCGAAAGTTGGCCAGGTGATCACCACCACAAGGAAAACAACCTTGACGACGGAGTACGGTGCACAGAAGTCTGTGCAGGTTTCTTTGCTTGTGGTTCTACTATAGCAGGTGTAGATTTAGCTTTCCTACATTCTGATGTTCGATGATCGCCAGCACATTTAACACATCTCGGTGTGGTATGGCAACTAGTCTGAGTATGTCCAAGCATGTCCAAGCCTCTGACATTTGTGGCATTGGAGCACTGATGGTGGGTGGTAAGGTTCAAATTGAACACGACAATAGGAGAGATATTCTAACTTGTAAGTGTCTGAGACTGTATATGTCCGCTCCAGTGATGCTAAAAAGAGGGGAATCTTATATCTGCCCGATCCGTCCATTTGGCGTTTGGTCATTTGATGAACTGCGTTGACTTTGTAGCCAGCTACCGTAAGATACTCTGTAATCTCTTGAGTAGAGAGGTCCTTGGGAAGTTGGTGAATAACAACCTTGAAATTCGTTTGACGAATAGGATAAAAGTCATGAGGAGCCTGTTTTTCCCTGACATAAGTCATGAATTTCTCATAGTCTGAGTTGCTTCGGCATTGGACACGAATGCTATCAGATGTGTATTGTACTCGCGGGGAGTCCGTAAGTTTTTGCAGTGCATTCGCCACAAAGGCGTGCGGAGAAGATTGTTGGTATATAAATACCGTAGGTATCCTCGAAGCAGACTGTGCTGTGATCCTTGATCACTAGCATTTCTTGTGGGGTTTCTAATTCTGTGGACTGTTCAAGATGTAACTTCGGGTATATATTAGGCATTGCAATAGATTGCAATGTGGAGACCGTCGTCGTTACCGGCAATGAGGATCTTACAAGGATCGACAAGTTGAAATCCATCGATTTCAGTCGGACGTTCTTCTGAACGAGAGGACAGCTTTTCTCATTGGCTGGGAGTCTTTACAGGTCCGTTCCATATGGGAGTTGCCTAGTATTGTCTATTGTCCTTACGCGCAGATCGACTTTTCTTGGTGACTCCACCATCAGGGCCAGATTAAGGTGGGTGCTATTGATGCTGCAGCATTAGGCCCATTCCTGAAATAGGCCCAGATGAAAACAGACGAGAATTTTCCGAAAGCTGAACAGTTTTCTTTTGCTGTATTAACCTGAAAATAAATATTAGAATGAAATTTGGAGCCCCAATTTCGAACGCCTAGAGACACAGCGTTACTTATTATACAGTTACTATTATTCTTTGCGCTGTGAGGTAACTATAACGTCGTTGTGTTTATTGTTCACGGAAGATTTCAAGCATCAGGCCCAATTTCGTCTTAATCTGGCCCTGTCCACCATGGATGGCAGAGATGTGAGCAGATTCTGCCGAAGATGTAGCAGATGTCGAACGAGCAGTTCCAGAGCCCTCCACGTAATGGCGGTCGGATGACGTAACGTCGGCATGAAGATTTGCATCGCCAAGACGATCTATGTAGCAAGAAATTGGAATAAGCTGCCAATGGCCATCCGGGAGGTTCTGGCCAAAAGCTGCTTGCTGGTTGGCTGGGAGTGCGGCCTTATGAGCAGCCGGATTTATATCCATACTGGAATCGGAATTTCCATCACGCGAAGTCTCGAGGGAATTGCTTCCTTTGTCGCTCCTGCCGGCCATGCCGCAAACTAGGGCTGAGTTGGCACCGTGAGTACAGCACCTTACCGTGAGGTTCACCACACCATGGTACAGAAGAGATCGAATGAAATGTACTTCCCTTTTCCTACCACCTCAGAAGGGAGTTGGAAACTCTTCATTACTCCTGTATAGGTGTGTTTCACCTATGTCACAAACTGTTGCATTGTGGGATCGAGCAGCCCCGTCTGGTTGGCAAGAATAAATCGTGTCAACATTAATGAACAAAGCAAACATTACAGTGTGTGGAGTGAACATTTTTTCTCAGGTAAAGTCATATATCACCTTTCTCTGTGACATTTAGTATAAATGGATCTAACTAGTGTACTTCCAAGAAATCCTTCCTTGTTTTTTTGGTAGAAAGATGCAGATACTTCCGATAAGTTTGACGATATAAATGATAACATTCAAAGTTAAATTCATCTTGATAATTGTACGTTTGTACTTGATTATTTATATTTTGCTCATTAACACAAACTGTTTTTAATTGTTATCCGATCCATGAGAAAAGGTGCCGGTAGTAGGCTCTGTGTACTGTCAGAAAAAAAAAACACTGCTTGGTTAAAACATACTAATGATATATCAAAGTATCCCAAATTGATTAATTTGGTTTATTTTACTGCGCTTTCTTGCCAGTTTTGGCTAATCGTGAAGACGAGGCTGAGCACTCACAAAAGACACCCATGCCCAGGCCAGGATTTGAACCCGGGACCCCTGGCATCGTAGCATGCTGTGTTAACCACTCCGCTACGGAGACCGGCATATCCCAAATTGTTAAAGCAAGGAGTGAAATTACTGTTTTCGAGCACCTAAACATATTAAATTACAGTGCTTGAACAAACGTTAAAAGGAAACTGAGACGACAATGGCAGAGCCTTGGAATTTACAGTTAATCTGCACTTGATGTAAATATTTCATGCAGAATCCGGAACCAGTAATACATACGAAAACAAATTGATTCCAGGTAGGTGGGTCAACACATGTGAACTACACTTGACCAAAGGTTTAGGCCCCTTTTCATTTCGTTATCCTCTAGTTCACATGGATCTACTCCGCAAAACTTCGAATTTTCTCAATATCTTCTTCTGTCGACTGCGCAAAGAGTTTGAACAAATGAAAAATTCCGCTATTTCCACATGGGACAACATTGTGATTATTTTATGCAATGTTACCGACATTTTACACAGTACTAACAACAAGCGTACGTACAGTTGGCACAGGTGTAACGAACGCTACGTGGTGGGTATTTCCGTGCAGACGACAAACAACTTGACCGCGAAGATGGCGGCGGTGGGAATCCTGACATCTCCTGAAACCCACCTAGCTTTCTGTTGGAGTCTTGGCAGTTTGTGGAAGGATTTTGTGTTCCTACCAACCCCCGCCTCTCTCTCTTTGTGTTTGTTTGTTTGCATTTCTTTTTTTTGTGTGTGTGTGTGTGTGTGTGTGTGTGTGCGCGCGCGCGCCGACACCAGCGTTGCCAACCCCTCAGCTACGAAAAGTGCTGTTCGAACTGTAAAATTATGCTAGAACGCCAGCCAATTGTGCTAGGGCAGTATTATTATTATTTTATTATCATTAACAATATATTTTATTACTATTTTCAGATGTTATATTGTATCCCACCCTAAGATCTATTTATTTTAAGTCGCTTTTTTGCCTTAGGGTCTCTGCGAGGGACAATGAGGGTGGATGAAGAACTGATGAAATGGTCTATGGACTATGGGATGGAATAAAAACATAATTACATGTCCATACCTTACCAAGGGTCGACTAGGGCATGCGGCTCAGTAAATTTGTAAAATTTCTTCACATATTTTTTCTAGCAGATGGGGAGAGGGAAGATGACATGACACAGTATAAGCGTCGTTACCTTTCAATTACTGCCGGGGAAGTGTATAATCTATGGTATAATTCACAAATATATTTCATATAGTACTGCATTTTTTTGCGTATTAACCCATTTCCACCTCCAACAAATGCTCATAATTTCTATGTAAACTAACAACATTTCCAAAAGAAAAAAAAGGAAAGGAAAGGAGAAAAGGTACTCGCCAAACGAACAAATAAAAAGAGCCTCTTTCCCACTCCTTTCTATATTTCTGAGCATACGACTCCCATTTCTGGTTTCAATCTCCACGGTCTTTTTTTTTCTTTTCGGGAGTTTCACAGTTACTTCTTTTGCAATTAGTACTCATCTATTCAAAATTGTTCCGAATATATTTTACAAAAAAAATAATTAAAATGCAGGAAAAAACACTCACAGATATACTCAAACACACGCTCAAAAATACACTGAAAGATGCACGCATGAAGAATTAAAATCATCACACGAACAACGATTTTTTTCGCTGCGGGAGACTGCTTCCGACATGGTAAAGATGCCGACCGACCGAACCGAACACAAGCTGAAGACAAAGATGGTCAAAATTTACCAACAAAGGAGGGTGGCACATGAGCTTTACTTGTCAGTCCAACTTTCTACTAAACATTCCTCCCGAAAATACAGGCACTGCAAATGGCACCCCTTTTGTCGGTGCTGAGAAAGGACAAACTTTTGAGGGTGGGCCGCCCCTACCCTCCTCTTCGATTTTATGGCAGGAAGATGCGGAAGAGATGAAAGACGTTGGTGGGCCGGTTTACTCTCTTTTGTTGGAAATATGTCCACTTCCTGAAATAGAGATGTGCAGTTACTTTTATTTTTACTTCTTCAGAGCACTTTCCTTTGAGGTCAATATCTACCGACGGTTGCAGATTATGCCAGACTAAGGTTATGCTAGATTTGGTTGTTATGCCAAACACAGGGTGCTAGGTGCCAAAGATGGTTAAATTATGCTAGGTTTAGCACCATTATGCTAGGGTTGGCATCGCTGGCTGACATCGGTTTCAATTTAAGTTTGACGTATTTTATTGCATTGACAAATTGCTGTTGTGACTGGGAATGAACCAGGTTAGCAATGGAGACATAATGAAGGATCAGGGCCTCCCCCATGGCGCAGTGGTAGCATCATTGCCTTGTAAACAAGGGGTCCCGGGTTCGATACCCGGTGGAGGCACAAGTGGTTCGGATCCCACTTTAAACTGTAGGTCCAGTCCCGATTAGCCTTACTGTGCATAAGGTGGACTTAAAACACCAACTCAAAACCAAATAATGAAGGATCAAAAATACAAAAAAAATCCTGGCATGAGAAGTTAGTAGTAGTAAAGACAAGGTAAAGTTCCTCGTGCGTATAGTACCGTGCCATGAAGGCACATTTAAGGGATGTGGCAATAGGGCCCCGCATATTCTAGAGTTCAGCCATTTTGGAGGTCATATGATCAGCACCACGCTCCAGCCATCTTTACTCCCCAGGGATGTAGTAGAAACGAGAAATTAAAAATGTTTTACATTCTGCGTAGAAGCCCGTGAGTGTTCCTGATAAGTAATGAGCATATCACATAATGTGCAATAGTTTACCTTGCGTTTTTCGAAAAAAAGGAATGATATACAAATCAATTCTATGAATGCTTACGTCATTGTGACCATGGAGTGCATTTTGCAGACTAAAGAGGATCTGGCGTCTAGACACAAAGCTAGTATAATGGTCTGTGGGGTTTGGGCTGTGTCCTATCCATGTACATTTGTAGTTGTCCTTTCACAAATTTCATCTTAACACACCTTTCATCCTCATCTTTGTGATTACCCAAAAGTGGAAGAAAAGCGAAATTAAATAAATAAATCAATCGGTTATTGTGTCCCTGCGTTTTTCAATTTTTCTTCACAACTGAAAATTTAAAATCTGTATTCCAGTGAAATTGATTGACAAGATTTTAATCCATTGCCATGACAATTCAGGTCATTTTCTGGTTGCTAAAACTTTAGCTTTGATATACAAAATATTTCATTGGAAAATATAAAGGGCGATGTTAATGATTATGTGAAGAATTGAGAAGTATGTGAGAGAACTAAGCCTAACAAACATCAGTCTAAATTTTTTGCAAAATCGCATCACATTGATCGACCTGGACACATATTCAAGGCCTTTTGCCTCTGGTCCCAAATGGAAAAGGTTCTATTTTTACCATATTGGATTCAGCTTTCTAATATTTGGTAGCATATCCAATCATCAATAGCACTTCTAATACAATTGTGAATAAAATGATCAAGTGTTATTTTGTCCATCTGGGGGTCCCTAAACAAGTGGTTACCGACAATAGACCTCAGTTTAGAGCAAATAATTTTTAAGATGTATGTGACTTACATGCTGACATACCATTCATCTTCTAATCTGGTGGAGCGCTATCATAGCGAATTGAATCAACTCATGCGAGTTGTGTTCATCAGATCATGCAAAATGGTCTCAAAGAATAAAACATGTTTTATTTTTGTTGAACAACTCCGTGTCCTGCCAAACGGGTTTTGTTCCTTTGGAATAAAGATTGAATGTATCAAGAAGATTGATAGACTTTCAATCATTAATGGTTCGTTCAGGGGATTGCTCTTGGGACTCAAAACTATTAATGGCTGATCTGTTGAGTTCGTCTCAAAGACTAAATAAGATCGATCGAGTAAACGAGAAAGGGGTCGATAGACCTGTAATAGGAGAGGGAAGTTTAGTTTTCATCAAGAAGTATTGAAATCTTTATTTTGGTCCGTAAAATAAGCATAACTCAACAGTGACATGACTTGACTGCATGATGATCTTGTATCCGGGGAAAAAGTTGGAGAGCCACTCTATAGAAAATTACAAACTTTGGAACTGTACGAAGGACAAATTAGAATTTTGGATACAGAAGGTCTTAGAAATTCAGGTAAAAGAAATCGATGATGTTAAGTCTAAGCTCTTACAAGTGTGCGAGCAAGGAAGTCTCGGGAAAAATAATCGTTAGTTTATGTGGGTCTAGTTAACTGGACTTCAACTGTTTGTGGGCCAAGTTAAGTTGTGCTATCGGCGGGCCGATGAGCCAAGTAGGCATAACTTTGCAGAGGGCTAGCGTGAAACTAGTATTCGGTAACTAGGATACCAGACTTTTAGATACATAATGAGATGACCACTGCGTGCATGGAGCTCTACCTTTCTGGCAGGGAAAGTACCTCCTCGTGTTCAGTTTGATTCTTAGTTCCTGGTGAAAACTAGTATGGCGAAGAATGCTAGTGATTGCATACAAGTTTTCAAGCGAGCCCATGTGGTGAATCGAAGACAATGTGAAGGTTTAGTTTGATGCTTAGATAACAAGAGGCCTCCAGTTGTAGTGTACTCTGCAGATTCAGGAGATATTCCGTAAAGAGGATGGAATTGGATGAAAAACAACTGCTGCTATGCAATGCTATTAAAAAAAAAAAAAAAAAAGATTCATTACAGATGACATACATATGTTAGCGGCTGCTCGTGAACTGTGAAAAAGATTCATTCATTCATTCCTTGGACCTCATCCTCTTGAGTCAGCTACTTTAACCACCAGACTAAGGTGCCACCAGCCTTGCTCTCGATATTTTCTGCTAGTTGATCTAATTCATTGACTTCGTGGTATTCGCTCTCGTTTTTTACAAACCATTTTTCGCCCTTTAAAATCATGGAGCAAAATGACAAACAATTCCCCTTGTCGTAGTTATGTTAATTAACGAGGACTATGATTAAATAACTCCTTCTACTCAAACATAGAGAATTTCATTTTGCAAGAACTCTCATAATAAGCATTTTAATTACGTCAGCCTCAAAGAAGTAACTAGAGATTTCACTTTCTTGATAGATCGTCATGTCAAAAAACTCGCGGGAATTTTGACATGCAAAAATTGGAAGCTGTTTTTTAGTTTGAATATGTTACGTTCAACTTAATAATAAACCAATTTTGTGTACTCGACAAAGTACTGTATATCTCGCTATTAGTTTCAAACTAGTTCCAAACAGGGTGGATGCTTATGAATTAGTATGAGTTTCAGTTACCACTTTTTACTTGTCAAATATCTGTGAAACTACGAGATGAATGGGAAAATGGTTTCTACAAAATTTGTTTATTTTTGTAAGAATAAAAATATTTTTAAATAAAATAGATTTCAATTTTAAAATTTTGAGTGACCTTGAAATGACCAAAATGGCTGCCTACTAAGACACATAATGGCATTCTCTTCCTCCTTAAAGCGAATTAACATTTATTTGAAACATTCTTTTCATGATTACTACCCAGAATGCAGCACATCTATTACAGTGGTGAAAATAATGTCGCTAGTGGTCTATAGAACAATGGAAAACCATCCTGTGGAGTGATGAACACTGCACGTGGCAATCTCATGGGTGTGTGTTGATGTGGCAAATGCCCGGGGAGTGATTCTTTATGAGAGTATATTGTCCCCACCAGAACTTCGGCGGAGGTGGAATCATGGTATTTGGCTGTCTTTTGTGGTATGTCTTGGTCCTCTGGTTTTGGTGTTTTTAACCCTATATACCAGTGCACAGACCTCTTGATACCATACCGGAAACATGAGCCTCTTAACATATGTCAATTCAAAGCCAAAAAATTTAAAACCGGGGATACTACGAGGGTCACTATTCATATTTTGAGCCTAACAATGAAAAAACAGGAATTTGGCATTGAAAACTGCTTTATTGTTTTTCGAAGTATTCTCCTTTATGGTCAATACACTTTTGCATTCGTTCGAACCATTTGTCAAAGCAGTTTTTCCAATCTTCTTGAGACACCTCCATAATATGGTTTTTGAACGCATCAACGGCGTCTTCCGCCGACGAAAATCGTTGTCCACGCAATTTATTCTTGACATTCGGGAACAAGAAGAAGTCATTGGGTGCCAAATCAGGACTGTACGGCAGATGACCCATCAATTCGATTTTTTGACTGTTCATAAAGTCGGTTGTTAGACGAGATGTGTCTTGATGAAGAATGATCCGACGGCGTTTGTTTGTTTTCCGTATTTGACCGAAGACCTCTGGCAAACAAATTGTTGTGTACCATTCAGAGTTGACCGTTCTACGTTCCTCTTAAGGCACAGTTGCCACATGACCAGTTTTCCCGAAAAAACAGGCAACCATTTATTTCGATGTGCTTCGAGCGCGAACAACTTTTCTTGGATTGGGTTCATCTTGAAACACCCATACAGTCGACTGCTGTTTACGTTCCGGCTCATATGCATATATCCATGATTCGTCACCTGTTACAATCTTATATACGTCTTTTGAAGCACCACGATTGTATTTAAAGAGCATTTGTTTGCACCAATTGACGCGAGCGTCTTTTTGAGTTTTTGTCAAATTGTGTGGGATCCAACGAGAACATACCTTTCTCACAGCTAAATGATCATGTAATATTTTATATATGCTGGTGGAACTAATGCCTATGGTTTCCTCAATCTCACAGTATGTCACATGACGATCTTGCAGTATTAGGTTTTGCACAGCATCAATGTTTTCTTGAACAACAACTGATTTTGGACGACCTTCGCGAATCTCGTCAGTGAGCGAATGGCAGCCACGATTAAATTCGTTATACCAGCGTTTCACAGTGGCAAAGGATGGGGCTTCATCGCCAAATGTGGAAGTAAGTTGATCAATGCACTCTTGCCTTGATAATCCACGTTGAAAATCGTAAAAAATCATCGCATGAAAATGTTCACGAGTTAATTCCATTTTATTGTTGTCGCGCAATCTCCAAGGCAACATACACAACACAAATGAAGCTATTGACACAACATTTGAAGTACGTTATGGTCAATAATGCCAGACGATTCCGTGCAAATGTCAAATCGTACCTAACTTCAATCAGTGTTGCCAAGGCTCAAAATATAAATAGTGACCCTCGTATCATGGCGGTGAGAATACCTTCAGATTTCTTCATAAAATTGAAAACTTAATAAGCTCTAATGCGCATCTTTGCCATTTTTCTATCCCCAGGGCTATCCACAAGTGATGATGCACGGCTTCAAACAAAATCACATTGTTTGCAGTCTGTATCTAGAAGTCTGTGATGCCAATGCCTATCGTGCCAAATTAGCCAACTCTGTGCTCCCTGCCTTGTGGCAACAGTTCGGAATTGGCCCTTTTTATTTCCAGCATGACAATTCAGCCCTCCATAAAACATTAGCCATAACCAAGTGGATTAATGTTGTGGGAGTGTATGAACTCGACTGGCCACTCCTTAGAGCCCTGATTTGAACACCACTGAACATCTGTGAGATGAGTTAAGAGTGCCAGTTACGATCCAGACCAAACCGGCCAAACATCACCACAGAACTGTTCACCATTTTGCAGGGAACAAAAGCGAATACCGGCCAACATTTACTGCAACCTAACAGAAAGACTTCCTCAGAGGGTAGAGGCTGTGATAGGGGTGAATGGGGGGGGGGGCTACCCTGTACTGACACCAGTCCAATTCCAGGTAAGCACATTCCTACGGTGTCCGGCCATTATTGGCTATATAGTGTACATTCCCTTTATTGAATTCAATTAGAAGAATTCACTACGTGAAACTGGTTCTGCAGCTTGCTACAATTTCAAGCAAGCCAGGTGGAGAAAACTATTTATCACAGACACCACTTGGCTCATACCCAGCGACAATGTCTTACCTATCTGGAAGAAAAAAGGATGCACTGGACACTGCTATCTGGGATTTAAAATGCTGGCCACTCTATCAGTAAGGAAACTGCACAATTTGTATACATTTACACTGCATACTTGGTTGATGGAATAGATCAACAAAGGACAACTCCAAATCTAATGAACAACACAACTATTTTTCTTACACAAATTTACTTTCTACAGATTCAATTTTTTACATTAATAAAAAAGAGCACAACCAATTTAAATTAAATTACGCAAAGTACAAAATGAAGATATTTCCGACGACAGGCATGATTTGTGAAAGATGGAATGTAAACTATACAGTACAAGATTTCTTGTTTTCTGTCTCTTGCTTTCTAATGCTATTTCATTGAAAGACACGTCAACTCCAATTAACACACACACACTACCAACTTCACAAAAATCGACAAACGCCACCATACAATGCTGTGAAACTTAAAAATTCATTGTGTTCAACAGCTTAAAAATTACAGCCTTTTATTCGCTTTAAAAGAAATGCACAAGACAGCGAGTAATCAATTGAATGGCAAACTGTTTTAATGCCTGTAGGGGTGGCCTTTCAGCACTGGGTTCTTCTGTAAAGAGTTTCTCGTTAAAAAGAATAGTGTCAAAAATATTCTGATCACTTGTCATTCACTTTCTTCTTTTTCCGTCCTTTCCCATCTTGAAGCGAGCCTCCATCACTTTTTCTCTTTTGTCCACCTTTCCCCGGAGTACCCAAGCTCGTTCTAGGACCTCTCTTCTTCTTCTCTTGCCTCTCTTTCTCTTCCAATTCTTGGTTTTCGCGCTCGATGAGTGTGATCAGTGTGTTACACCGACGCTGAAGTTCCATTGCAGTCCGTGACTTGATGAACCAGTCAAACCTGAACTGAGGTGCTGATCTAAAATTATTAAATCATTAATTAAGGATGGAAATGCTAAATTAATGAAGTGGAAATCATCAAGCAAATGTAAAATATAGATTTAAAGATATATTGCTATTTCAGAGTTGCTACGATTTTTTTATTATGAAATTCCCCGACATTTCCAGATCAGTACAAAAATTAAATTTTTCCAGACATGTTTATCATCATGATTTTTGCTTTTGAACCTTGTGTTTTTCAATTAATTATTATGAATATTCACTTTCACTTTGTTTTAGCAAATTTTTATTATGAATATTTACTTTCACAACTTTTTTTTTTTTTTTTTTTTTTTTTTAAGCAAATTTCATTCTACACACAAGAACACGTGAAAATTCAAAGTGTAAAATGTAAAATTACAATCGGCAGCAAATGTATTGGGTGCTACAATCACGTGCATCTAGCCTTCAGACTAAGGTAACAGAGGTACATTATTTCACCATAACAGATCTCAACAATATAAAAACTGAAAAAGTTCATAAACCATACACAATTTCTCATTTTCTGGTGGAATTATAGTGTCGAAGAAAATGCTGCTCTCTTCCTTACATTTATAAGTACACAGAATCTGGAGAAATGTTTGTTGCATATGGGAATTCTATAGGAAATAACAACAAGACTAAGATCTCTATAAAATAATAGATGATAACCTCATCTTCACCAACCTTTCCGATAATTCTTATCACATTGTCAATGTACTTTAGTTATCAATCAGATATCTGGACTGCAAGTTTTACTTTGATATTCTTTCTAATATTTAGTATTATAAAAGTGAAAATTTATTACAGAAATTCGAAGGAACCATAATTTTGCACAAGACATAAGAACAAAAGAAACAAGTTTCTAAATTGAATCTTTTTTGGGAGTGGAATCACAAGAACCGAATCCAGAAGTGGAAGTGAACTGCTTGTTCATTTTGCAACTTTCTTTCTTGAAGACTCCAAAATGCACATAAATTCCAGATGATCTGCAAAATTCTCAGACATTTTCCTGTTTTCCAGATGCGTAGCAGCCCTGTATTTTATTTATCTTATACAACATTTCAATTTTAACTGTGGTCACACCATAAATATAAATATCTGTGCAACAAACTTCTAAGTTCACAGAATAAAAATATGCTCCAAGTTTATATTTAACATCTTAAACTATAAGGGGTGTCCCATAAGTAGTGAGCCTGATAGGGTTCCCATAGTTCAATCTGAATATAATTTGGGGATGTGAAATAGCAATTTTTTGTAAGTGTATACGCAAAGCGGTGTCCCGTTCGTACCATCCTACTAGTCTTTATAGGAGCTAGAAGTGTGCTAAATGCGTAACGTCAGAAAAATTAAGAAGAAGAGATACGAGCAGTGATTAATTATCTGTTGAAAAAGAGGTTGAGTCCCAAGGAAATCCATGAGGATATGGTGACAACATTAGAAGAGGATGCTTCATCCTCTGCCACAGTGAAGAGATGGGTAGCCGAATTTAAGCGGGGGAGAGTGAGTGTGGAAGATGACCCGTGACCAGGCAGGCCAGTGGAGATGGTGACAAGAAAATGCAGAGAAAGTGCACAAGATTATTCTTGCAGACAGACATACGAGGTTTGGCTAGAAAAAACCCGGACTGATGCTATGAAATCTTTTATTCGGCATTTTGTACAACAGGAACTTTATCTCCTTCAAAGTACTCCCCTGCACGATCTGTACACCGCTCCATACGAATTTTCCATTGCTGGAAGCAGTGTTGCCAGTCATTTTCGGAGATCATGTTCATTACATCCGTCACTTTTCTTTGCAGCTTCTCTTTGTCTCAAATCTGGTTCCTTTTAGGGCGGACTTCACTCTGGGGAATAAAAAGAAGTCACAGGGAGCAAGGCCCGGTGAATATGGCGGATGTTCTAACACTGGGATGCCATATTTAGCCAAAAATGTCTTCACTGACAGGGCCGTATGGACAGGAGCATTGTCTTGGTGCAAAATCCATGACTTCCGTTGCCACAAATCAGGTCGTCGTCTTCTTACTCGCTCACGAAGGGTTTTCAGCACATTAATGTAATGATGTTGGTTTACAATTTGACCCTCGGGTACCCAATGAACGTACACAATGCCTCGAATGTCGAAAAATACAATCATCATGGCTTTGAATTTGGACTTGCTCATGCGAGCTTTCTTGTGACGTGTCGAACTCGGGGTCTTCCAATGCATTGATTGTCACTTTGTGGCAGGGTCGTACGTGAAAAACCACGATTCATCACAGGTTATCACTCTCTAAGAATGTAGGGTCTGTTTCAATGTTCTTCAAAGTGTCTGTACAAATGTTCACTCGAGCTTCCTTCTGTTCCAATGTCAGGTTCCTTGGCACGAGTTTTGAACACACTTTACTCATGTTCAAATTCTCGTGTAAAATTTGTCGAACACTTTCTTTGTCCATTCCTGTGATTTCAGCAACTGCTGTAATGGTCAATCGACGATTTTTTCGAATCACATCACTCACTTTTTGAATGTTTGTTTCCGTTTTCGACGTGCATGGTCGTCCTGAACGTGGGTTGTCTTGGATCGTTTCCTGTCCTTCTTTAAACCGTTTAAACCACTCAAACACTTGTGTGCGTGATAAACACTCATCCCGTACACAGATTTTAACATGTCGTACGCTTCTGTTGCGGATTTCCCCAGTTTGTAAAAGGAACTTCATATTGACAGGCTGATCCATTTTAATACTCAGCATTTTTCCGACGGAGCACAGACGCACGTTCCGCTTTGTCCAAGTGCCACAGCGAAACTGAGAGGCCTGCACCCAGGGCAATTAGTCATTCTGTAGGCAGGGTATGGTAGTATATAATCATGCATTGCTCAACCTTCGCGCATTCGTAGTTTGCCAATAGCAACATCAATCCGGTTTTTTTCTAGCCAAACCTCGTATGACTATACGATATATTGCAGAGGAACTGAAGATGTCCAAATCAACAGTGGAGTGCATTGTGGATGATCAGTTGGGGACGAAAAAGGTTTCTTAGCGTTGGGTTCCAAAACTTCTGACAAGTGAACAAAAGTTGATAAGATGCATGATCTCAGAATGAACTCTTGAGCTGTTCCAGGCAGATCCAGATGGATTTGTTGAACGACTTGTGACTGTTGACGAAACTTGGGCTCATCACTATGTACCGGAGCCAAAACAGGCATCAAAACAGTGGAAACACCCCGGCACCCCCACCCCAAAGAAGACAAAGTCCGGTCCCTCTGCTGGGAAAGTGATGACGGCAGTCTTCTGGGACTCTTAAGTGTGTTTTGTTGGTTGATCATCATCGAAAGGGAAACAACATGACAGAGCATTATGCTTCCCTGGTGAGGCAATTACGGGGTGTTATGAAGACTAAGTGACTGAGAAAGCTCTCTAAAGGGGTGATTCTGCATCAGGACAATGCACATGTTCACACATCACCTGTTGCGATGGCAACCATCTGTGATTGTGGGTTCGAATTGTTGGAACATCCCCCTTATTCACCCGATCTTGCTCCATCAGACTTTCCCCCTTATTCACCCGATCTTACTCCATCAGACTTTCATCTCTTCCCTAAGTGAAAAAAGCTTTGGGCGGTGTGCATTATCAGTGTGATGATGACGTCATCAGTGCTGTGGGTGACTATTTTGCAAGCCTTGAGGAAAGCTTTTACGAGACTGGGATAAAAGCACTGCAGAAGCGTTGGCAAAAGTGTGTGGACCTGCAGGAAGACTATGCAGAAAAATAGGTTGCTATTGTGGTCCCATCCTGTTCCCTTCTAGGCTAGGCTAGCTACTTATGGGACACCTCTCGTACATCTACGTCAATAAAACTCTTTTATCCAACACATAATTCAGAATACCCAATCATAATGTGAGAAGCCATACCTATATCACTAAGTTGAAGTAGAAATAAACCACGTTTTTGTGTGTGATGTTAGTGATTTGAAAATTACTAGCAAATTGTAGAATTCTCTCTCTCTCTCCCCATGTTGATCTCTTTCTCTTCTTATTTTTCTCCTTTCATTCATTTTTCTATCTTTCCATTTCTCATTTTATATTCTCTCTCTCTTTCTCTTCCTGTTTTTCAATCCCTCTTATCTTCCTTTGTAACTTTCTTTCCTCTCTCTCTCTCTCTCCCCTCCCTGATTCTGCTCTTTCTATCATTCATGGAGAGAGACAAAGGAAGGAAGAAAGAAAAATACACTTTCTATTTCTTCTCTCTAAACAAGAGAAATAATTTTACAAAAGGCTGGATGTAATAGGTTTTCTGAAGTCTTACACTTTATCCATCTTCATGTGTTTGTCAAAATTGTAATTTTTGCTTGTATTAAGGATTTTCTTTTAACACCTACTAAATAAATTAATTTTGCATAAAGTACACACAATGTACTTACCTTACAGATGCACGAAGCTCTTCATACACATTCTCCTTATCAAATCCTAGCTTATGTAGCATGCAAACTAGGAAACGGTCCTCCTCCTCAGTGTAGTTCTTGCCCTTATTTGTGCCATATGCTATTCTCAGCTGATGGAATGGGGCTCTATACCTTGCCATCTGGAAAGTATAAACATCAGTTTCATTTTCCTTTCTAGCAGGGATGGATCAATATGTAATTTTGGCTGATACCGATAAAGTGCAGATATAAAATTTACCAATACCAATAACTGATCCAATATAAAATTTAAAATGTATATTACCAGAAGACTGCAACGCAAAAGAAGTTGCATATTTTGGCATTTACTTTTTAAAACATAGGTAATGGAGATGTTTATATTAAATATATATATATATATATATATATACCGGACTCGAGAACTCTCGATTTCCATCCAGTCCCTCACCAAAATCCTCCTACTGACCCCAGGCAACAACAACAACAACCAAATAAACACACTCTGGAACCTTTCCCAGTCCATTGCCCACAACCTGAACCAAAAACACCTGCAAAAACTTTCCATTCTCTGCAGACAAGCCCTGAATGCAGGATGCACCCTCCCCCTCGCCCTCCCACCACAACACCAACACAAAACCACATGTCCCTTACTTCCAGACCCACCCTTGCCGCTACCCACTCCACCCCAACCTACCATCTCTAACCCTGCCTCTCCCTCCCACCACACCACAGAAGAGCACCAGTCCTCGGACAAAAGATCCCCCCAGCATACTGACATTCCTCACCCACTGACTGCACCTCCATCTTGAACCTTTCGAACCACAACCTCACAACCACCGAAATTGACGTACTTTCCAAAGGTCTTACCTTCTCCCCAGCCTCCACCCCTAACAATTTCCGGCTACTATTTGACATACAAACTTTCGCCCGCAGACTTAGGTGGACATACTTTTGGGCCAAGAATCCCCCCTCCAAAGCTAATCCTTCTGACATACATCCCAGTCTCCTCCAATTCTGCCCCCCTTCCCCCATGATCCCCCCTCCCTTCCCAACAACTACCCCCTCGAAAGATACATCACCTCTGTTGTCAACAATTTTTCCGACAGTACATACCTCCAAAACCCCTCTTCCCACCACAATCTAACCCCAGCCCAGCACCAAGCCCTCCGGTCCCTCCGCAACAACCCAGACATCAAAATCCTCCCCGCTGATAAAGGGTCCACCACAGTAGTCATGAACTCCTCTGACTACGTGGCGGAAGCCTCCCGTCAACTCTCTGATTCATCGACCTACAAGCCCACCACGGTTGATTCATCTACCACACACCTAGACAAAATTCGGGATTTTGTCCTCACCCGAGGACCCCCTGAAGGCCTATCCAATTCCACCATCTCCTCACTCATACCTGACAACCCCCGCACCCCCACTTTCTACCTCCTCCCGAAAATTCACAAACCTAACAACCCCGGGAGACCCATTGTGTCCAGCTACAATTCACCCACTGAACGCATTTCAGCCTTTCTAGACTCTCACCTCCAACCCCTCGTCCAAGCCCTGCCCTCCTACCTCCGTGACACCAACCAGTTCCTCAACATCATCCAAAACTTACCATCCCTACCACCCAACACCATCCTCACAACAGTTGATGTCACATCCCTTTACACAAATATTCCCCATGCCCATGGCCTCCGTGCCACGGAATCATTCCTTAACAGCCGACCCAAACCCCACAATCCCAGCACTCACTTCCTGATACAACTAGCCAACCTTGTACTTACCTGCAACAACTTCTGCTTCGGTGACCAACATTACCTGCAGATACGTGGCACAGCTATGGGTACCCGCATGGCCCCCTCTTATGCCAACCTGTTCATGGGCAGGCTGGAACAGGAATTCCTTGACTCCCAGCAACTGAAACCACTCCTCTGGCTAAGATTCATTGATGACATTTTTCTCCTCTGGACACATGGCGAACCCTCCCTCACAACATTCCTAAACCGACTAAATGAGTTCACCACCCTCAAATTCACCTGGTTCCACTCCAAAGACCAAGTGACCTTCCTCAATGTGGACATCCACATTGCGGGAGACCACTTGGAAACATCCATACATATCAAACCAACTAACCAGCTCCAGTATCTCCACTACTCCAGCTCACACCCCTACCACACCAAAAAAGCCATCCCATTTTCCCTTGCCCTCAGAGGCCAGCGCCTCAACTCATCCCCCTCATCCCGCCAAAACTACAACCTATGCCTGCACCAAGCCCTAACCAACCGTGGCTACCCCTCCACCCTCATCAACAAACAAATCACCAGAGCCAACTCCCACAACCGCACCAAACAACCTAAAACCAACCCTCCAACTCTGATCACCCAATACCACCCTCACATTACGAAAATCAGACATACCCTCCACTCCCTCCTCCCCATCCTGCACAGTGATCCCGAGACCAGAGACATCTTTCGGGAAAAACCTAGGGTCGTCTTCCGTCGCCCCCCAACCTCCAAAACATCTTGGTCGGAAACACCCCCACCCCTTCCGCACCCCTTCCCCCAGCCCACAGGTGCAACAAACCCAGATGCAAGACCTGCCCCATACTCATCACCTCCCCCACCCTCCTGATCCCTACAGCGGCAGGTGAGTTCACCCTTCACCCTAAGGGCACCTGCCACTCATCCAACCTAATTTACACCCTCATCTGTCAAATATGTGGCAACTTCTACCTAGGCGAAACCTCCACCCCCTTGAATCTAAGGATAAATAATCACCGTTCCTCCACCCAAAACTCCGATTTCACAGTTGCCATCCACACCAACAGCCATAACACCACCTTCAATAACTGCTTCCGTGTTGCCATCATCCACCTTTTACCCCCCCCGCTCTGACACATCTTTCCGCAGGCGATGGGAAAGGGCCTATATAGCAGGCATGCACGCCACTATACCCCCCGGACTCAACCTAGCCAACCAGTAACTCCTTCCTCTCCTCCCCGAAACTACCCACCCACCTTACAGTAAACACTGGCTAAAGTATTTCGTGTTTCCTTTCAACTGTTTCTGGCAACACTGACCGTAGAGACGCTACGGTCAGTATTCTGTGCCTCTACTCACAGTGTCGTCGATCTTTTATCTACCTTCTTGAAAATGCGACTCGGGGCACGAAATATTGAATTATTTCTATTCGTGTGGTAAGTGTTTACTGTCTCCTTCATTATTTGTATTTATCCGCCCTTCTGGCACCATTTCTAACCCTATTCCTGTATATATATATATTATATATATATATATATATATAATACAATATAATACAATGGCAGAATATTGCACTAAATTATAAAATATTTATAGATATATCAGATTGGTAAAATTATTGGTGATTTCACTGATAAACCATAACATCGATATGTCCATATCGGCCGATACCGATAGAGAACAGATTAATCTATCCCACCTCTACTTTCTAGTGTATTCTTCAAAGGAAAGTAAAATAAACATATAACATAATAGTATTGCTTTCTGGACTTAACATTTCCCTACATCATTCTTCAGTTACAATCTCCTAAATAATATCAATATCTCTCTCTCTAATACTATATTGTACAGTAGCAGCGATTAGGGGAGTGTGTGGGGGGAATTGTCCCCCTACTTTTTGCCCCACCAGTATGGTCTCTTAATGCTATCTTTATCTACCAAGAAAAATATAACTGTCCTTGCCCCAACCCCAAAGTTTTGGCACCCAGTCAAAGATGATATGTAAGAAAATGAGAGCACTTAGATGAAAATTCACACTCAAGTTTAAAACCGTAAACTGTAGTAGATCAGATTAATCTTTTCACCACAAAGCATACTTTATCCTCTTGTACCTGTATATGTATGGGAATTTACCAATATACTAGAAAGCTTTCATTATCACATTGTGAAATTATTGATGGTCTCCCTTCACCCCTTATAGCCATCCGATCAACCCACACATTATAAAATAATTGTTTTACCAATTTTTTGGAGTTAATTTATTTCCATAACAATTCAGTAGCTACAAGAAAAATAATATATATGTTTATAAACTGAATGTAATTTTGTATAATAGTTTTCTTCCTTTAAAATAAATACACAATTTGAATACTTGAAATGTTTTTCTAACATATATGTAGAATTGGCATTCATTAACATGTGAAAGTTTCAAAAGAACACATTACTCGAAAATACACAACTACACTATTTTCTTGTTTAATGCTTTTATCTTTTCACCAACTTCTTCGATTTCCTTTGCAGATCTCTCTAGGATTTTAGCTTTCTTTATCCTCAGTTCTTTCAGTTCTGCCATATTTCTTATCCTCTCTTCTAAATGAGTCTTCTGAGTTTCTGTTGCATCATGCTTCCTTCAACTTTCCATTTGCATTTCTTGACGCATGGATTAAAGATTTTGTTATAGGGACTTTTTCAACCCCTCCATAACTTACAATTGCATCATGTACACATCATTGGGCAGTAAGTGAGTCCTCATCAAGATTATCCACAAGGCATTGCTTATTTACAGAGAAACTGCGCTCAACAGAAGCATTTCCATGTGAAAGCATTAAAATCTTCTGGACAAACAGTATAAAGGCACTGTTGTTACAGTCTTCAAGAACTATCATCCACATCTGATCCAGCCGATCAACAGCAATGTCAACATTTTTCATTCTTGCAATCACACTGTCATTACTACATAAGTCAGTATAGAACCGTTTTATATCATCTGCAGCAGGACCAGAAAAATGGCACTCTTCAACTAGGACTTGTAATGCCACATTCACTTGGTCTTCACCTACTTTTCCATCCAAAACAGATGTGCACCATATGTGATCCTATATTGCAATGGCGATCTCATACATATCACCTTACACAAACATTGTAATATTTTCAGACAATCTTCACGAAAATGTAACACCTGAACGTCAGATAGTTTCACAGATCTAAATGCTGCTCGGGTTGCAAATCCAATGTCAACTTCTTTTGCAGAACACACACATTCTGGATCAGTTAGATTTAGTTTCAAAAGATCTTCAGAACTTACAGCTTCAAGCAGAATTGACTTCTTCATAAACCTGGACATAAGGGATTTTAGTAGATTGAGCGAATGTTCATAAAGGATTGAATTGCTGTTTTAAGTCCACTTTATGCACAGTAAGGCTAATCGGGACTGGACCTATTAAAGTGGAATCCAAACAAATACGTGCATCTACTGGGAATCGAACCCAGGACACCTTGATTACAAGGCCACGACGCTACCACTGTGCCATTGGGGAAGCCCAAATGTTCATAAAGGAAAGGCACCATTGGTGAATCAGACAAACCTCACAAGAAAGGGTTCTATATAAGCTAGCCTGACTGGTAACAGAGGATTGCTCACTTGCGACTTAATAGTTTTAAAGCTTTCACACCTTGGTTGTTCCTTGGTACCAGAAACTCTGTCAGCAAAGGTTTTCAAAAATGCTAAAAGGTACTGTGCTTTTCCCACCACACTTCCACTGTCTAACCACTGAATTGGACAAACTTTTTGGAAAAACTTTTGATCCTGCAATTCTTGTGAAATCTGCTCTCTGAGCTGGAATATTTTTAAATAAATTGTACACTGCTCTTAATAGTACCACTGCATTCCTACCAGAACTGAAAAGAGCTTTGAAAGCACCATGAACAACATGAAGTCCGCAGCTTTCTATTTTTTAGCAATGTTGTACTTTCTTGTTCATTTCCAGAAATGAGAAATTTCCAGTTAACTGCTGGTCCATCCATAGATATTTGCACTGTGTTTTTCAAATTGATACCTTTTACACCTTCTTGAAATGCCAGGAGCAAGTAGTCACTAGCTTTGGTATGGGCCAGAAAAAAAATACAAAATTTTCCAGAAAAATAAAATTCCCTGACTTTTCCAAGTTTTCCAGACTGGTAGACATCCTGATGTATATATATTTGCACTGAAAACAATATTCAGTTAAACCTCGATATTACATTTTTCAGGGGGACGAAAGAAAACTGAACACTTTGCAGACTGGACTAGACATAGTTTTTCTATATAGCATGGGATTTTTTTGCAGTTTTTAATAAAATCATAGAAAATATGTTTCCAAGTTTGTTATTATTTACAAAATCTTTCTGAAATCTTCAAAATGTCCTCTTTCCACAGATATATATGTTGCAATTCATAAAAATGTTCTCACATTTATAAATGTTTTTCTGTAACAAATTTTTGAGAAAAAATTAAACTAATAAAACTGAAAATATTTTCAATATGCAATATAGAAATAATTAATGAAAAATAACCTAAACATTTCCTCTTCAGGTTGTCTTGAAACTTTGATATCCGAAATGAAATCATCGTGAAGAATTTATAAAATGTGCATATAAATCGTTCTATGCAATTCTCAAGAGCAGAAGCAAAAGCGCAACATAATACGACAAGTAAAAATGAGACTCATCAGTACACGCACTTCATCTAGCAGTTGATGTTTGAAAGAAGTGCATACAATGCACGTGCACAAGAGATGTGACATGATTATAGCGCGTCATTCATTCAGAATACAACTGCATAGCAAAGGGCAGGCTATGCCTCTCATTTGTCTTATTGAACAGTATTTGTACATTCGGAATGTTAAAATGTAGGAAAATGTAAATTCTGGGTAAACACTTGAACTTGTTGCCGTACTGAGAACATGAAAAGTGAATGTATAATGCAGAAAAAGTGTGAAATCCAGGAACGTGAAATTGGGGTCTTAATGTAATACACTATACCTTGGCATCAAGGGCTTTCTTAATACTGGCTCTCCTCTGAATCTTTGCTTCTCCTCTCTCTATCTGTGCCATAATTCGATCTATGTCTTGAAGTTCATGACATCTGTCCCAGAATACACGGCTGTACTGCATAACATCATCTGGGGTCTTTCCTGAAAGATGGATATAACTAATGATATGCACAAAGCACATTTTGATTTTAGCATAGGTAAAATATGAGAGTAGACACCAATGGTGTAACAATGGAGAAAATTTACTGATTGTGATTTACATGCCAAGTTTTCTTTGAAACCAATTCCAAATTTGCTATTTAAACAGAAATACATCTTTTTAAAATTTGTAAAAAAATTGTTTGTGTATTAAAAATATCCAAGATATTTGATGAATGACGTTACGGATTTTACTGTGGACAATAGCTTGAAAAAATTTTTTCAAAGTAAATTCAATATTTTATTAATTCTGATTCTGGCTAATATATCTGAAATTGACTTAATTTTTTCTATTGCCAGGTGCCATGACAGATCACATTTTCAGTTTAAATGTAAGTACTTGTGAATTTATGAACTTTAACAGTACACCACCCTTTTTGGTTCATGTAATACAAAAAAAGTGAATATGTTTATGAGCTATCAACAACGTGAAACTACTACTGAACTCTGTGGTACAACGAAAAAAATTTACCATCCACTAAAGATGCTATGTTGTATCTCAAATTGCAAACAAATCGAGATTTTATTTTCTGTGGCACATTTCGAGTGCAGTTGTTTCATCTAGGCAATTGTAAATATTCTACGCCAAACTTTACAGTTCACCCCTGAAAAACTGATGGAAGTGAACATTGGCAATATGGTGAAGGAAGTAAATACAATTTATTAAATGTAGGGCTGAGCCCACTTTGACCTGATATCGATAGCAAAGCCGATACTCAGAAACAAACAGTTTAAAGGAGTTCAGGATAGAGTGGAACTCTGATTTTACATTTTCTTGCATTATACATTCATTCTTCATAGTCCCCAAGACAGCAAGATGCTATAAAAATTTCCCCAATTTTACGTTTTCAAGCTTGGTCCCCTGAAAAATGTAAAATCAAGATTCCACTGTATTGACAAATTTTAAAATATAGTAGTGTACCTCACATTCTTAAGTTACCCTGGCCTTCGTAGAAGGCAGGATATACAAAGGATGTGTTTACGACAGCAGTATACATTTCCAGTATCATGAGTTGTAAAAAGGAAGTAGTAGGGGATAGAGCGAAGGTAGGAGATCGTAGGTGAGAGGAAAGGGTTCGGTGTTTGGCTTGGAAAGGAGGAAGATTGAGAGAAGTTCGGGGTTTGAAGGAAGTAAAGTATCGTCGAGAGGGAGATGGGAGTTCGGTGATAAGAAAGCAGGGGACAGTTAAAGAGACTGTGTGGGTGTGTGTGAGAGATTGAACATTGGAGAATTATTGATCATCTCTTCAAGTATGAGACAGGTAATACCTTTCACTAATTATGTCCTTGCCGGTTCAGTCTTAAGGATCATAAAACACAATTTGTGTGTGTCGCCATTCATTTAAGACCTGTGTAGAATAACGTTTATCTAGGTACCTCTCCAGATGAAGCTTAAGCCCAAGCGAGTAGCGATGAGCTAACACCACCCAGCTACGATCCCAGCACTGTGGTAGAGTCTGTGTAATACAATATAGTTTTTAATCTAAACTATACTATTTCACCCTGCCAAAGTTATTGCTTTAAAATATTAATAATTGAACAGAAGATAATTATTTAATCATGAATTATGAAAATATTACATTTTGCATATTTATCAAGAATATTTAAACTACATGTCGTGCAGCATTTTTTTGCAGATGCTGTGAGATTCAACAACTTTGTAAAAGTATTGGCAAGTATCGGTGATTAAATTCAAATCGATACTTAACAATATCACTGGTATCAACTGATACATCAGATCGATATCAGGTCAGCCCTAAGTAAATGTATATATTATTCTCAATACAACTTACCTTCAACCTCCTTTGCAATATAGTCTATGTCATCACGACCATATTTTTCATTGGCTTTTATGAACTGGTTGAAATCCCTCTTTGTCCAATTAGTAAATCCCTGTAACAAAAGTATGTATTCAGCTATTAAGAATCTGGTGGTGACTTTCATTTGAATGAATATCTCTATCATATTGAAAGTTTTTAACCGATAAAAAGAAAGTGTTAAGTCATTCTATTGAGAGTAAAAAGTAATTTATCATTACAACCAAAGAAATTAAGTTTATTATAATTATTAACAAATCAATACCTGAGTAAGTAGTTTCTCTTTCTCGGTTTGCTCCTCTTCTGACAGTTGTTGTGCTTCATCAATTTTCCGTTGCTCTTCTTTCTGAATACGAGACGAGTCTGCACCTAACTCTGGATTTTTTGGTACCTGCAAGTGCAAATATAATAGTGAATGCAAAAAATCTATTTCATTAATATGTGTCACTTGAAAACTATATTTAATTTGAACACTACACACAATATACTGTATAACCATCATCCTTCGAAGTTTCCTGCCTCTGGCTGGGTCGGCATAGAAGTCAAGCCTCTCCATTTTTTCCTGGTCTTTCACCACTCCTCTCTTTCCACTGTGTTCCAAACTTGTCCTCTTCTCCTAACACTCTCTGTTATCTGTTCCTTCCACAGACATCTTGGTCTCCCCTTTGGCCTTATTCCCTTATAATGATTTTAACCTTTAACTACTATGAACAGTCTCTCAATTTCTTATACTTTATTCCTTGCACCCCTCCCAACAACAAATTAACCCTTCTCCATACCTCTCAGTCGGGGCGTTGGCTACATGCTCTCAAGATCACGAGGCCTTGCCTTTGTTTGTTCAAGTCTTACTGTACTCTACTTTCAGCGAGTGTTCTTGATTGATTGATTGATTTAGTTTATTTTACTTCGCATTTTGTGCCTCTTGGCTAATTTGCGAAGATGGGGATGAGTGATGAAATGATGAAATTGATGAATGGACATTCACAAACAACCAAGCCCGACCGGGATTCGAACCCGGGACCCTTGGCGTCGCAGCGCGATGTGCTAACCACTCGGCCACAGGGTCGGGCTCAGCGAGTATTCTGACAGACGTTCAATAGTAGTTATGTGTGTTTTTTGTTACGTTGTCCTTCGAATGCCTCATTACTCAGTTTAAATTTCATCAAAATATTTCATTATTTTGAACTCCTGCTCTTTGGACAACATAAAAATGTAGACATTTTAAGAATTGGGAATTTACAAAAATTAAGCCACCATTGTTGCAATTTCTGACTTATTGTCTTCATCTTAGCATAAATTACGTTATGTTTCTTTAACTAAACAATAATAATTGCAAACAGCTTTACAATAGTCTTCTTTTTATTTGGAAAAAAAAATATAAAAAAAAATCATGGATTTCACTGTCCTGCATTTCAACTTCTTTCACCTTGATCCTTTTAAAAATGTAAAATCTAATTTTCACTGTACAGGGTGGGATATTGATACAATTAATACAATATTGATTGATTGATTTAGTTTATTTTACTTCGCGTTTTGTGCCTCTTGGCTAATTTGCGAAGATGGGGATGAGTGATGAAATGATGAAATTGATGAATGGACATTCACAAACAACCAAGCCCGACCGGGATTCGAACCCGGGACCCTTGGCATCGCAGCGCGATGTGCTAACCACTCGGCAATTAATACAATATTATTTCATATCATGGGTATTTACACGTGGTAAGATACTTATATATATCTGAAATGTACTTTTGTATCCATGTACCTGTTTATTCTATTCAATTAATTTCAGTGCCCTCTGTCACCATGCACATAAGAACTTGTAATCAACTAGTAACTATTTTCCTGTAGTTTACGGTTATTACAAGCATAAGAAAACAGTTTTTTCTTTGTGACGTTTCAGGAGACACACGCTCCTTTCATCAGACATTTATTTTCATTTTGACTAAAGATACAGTTATAACAATGGTTAGTAATTTTTTAAACAAAAAGAATCTGTTATATAATGGATGTTGTCAATGTTACATTGTTGTAATATAGCAACTTAACTGTGAAAAAAGCAGTCTGTTTTATTTTTATTTCAGATTTTTTTTTAAATTATGAATCCCAAATATCATCAGGTAATTCAAATTCATCATTGTTTTTACAAAGTCTCTTGATGTTTTCTGTTACATTAAATTTTAAAGATGGTGGCTTACTCCATTTGTGAAAAAGAAAACTCCATACTGGATCTATGTTACCATTTTCATTATTTAATTTATTCCAGTGTTCTTCTGCAATGAACGAAGCCTCCCAGACATTCAACTCTGTGTTTCCCGTTAATCTTTTTAAAACCCTTCTCTTTTTAATCAAATGCTTCTCTTCGATGATATGAGTTGACAAACCTGTTCTTGGGTTTAGATTTATAATGTCCAAATCGTGTTCGTGCCATCTTATTGCCATTTTCCTTGCTGTTTGTCCCACATAATCTTTTGAACATGAACAACTTATATTATATATTCCTGTGGTTTCCACATCTGGTAGAGAGTTTCTCATTTTGAATTCATTAAATGTACATTCCAAACTTCTTGGTGATTTAAAAACAATTTTGAAATTAAAACTTCTAAAAATTTTTGCAATTTTATGTGAGAATCCCTTGTGGAATGGAATGCACACAAATTTCTTTTCAACATATTTTTCATCTTTGTCTGTATTTCTCTTTTCCTTTAGTTTTCTTGCAACTTGTTTTTTGATTTGGTTTATTCTGTTAGTGTGAAAGCCATTTTCTTTTGCTATATTAAAGAGCCTTTCTTCTTCATTTTTGATATCCTCATTATTAGAACATAGTCTTTGTGCTCTCAGGAAAAAATTTAAAAATATGTTATCCATTGTTATATGCGAATGTTCTGATTTGGCATGGATGTATTTTTCCCCCACTAATTTTTTCCTATGGACTGATGTTTGAATTGTTGAGTCAGTTGTCTTAATTTGCAGATCAAGGAAAGAAATTACATTGTTATTCATGGGTTCGCAAGTGAATTTTATGCGACGATGTGATTCATTTAACGATTTAAATACGTCCATGATGGTGTTCTCATTTTTAGCAATAATTAGCACATCATCTACATATCTGATGTAGAGTTTGATATCCGCACCTATCGCATTAACAATTGGAGATTCTATGTAATGAAGGAAAATGCTGGAGATGATTCCGGATACTGGGTTTTCCATTGATAGACCATTACTTTGCTGATAGATTTTGCCATCAAATATAAAGTAATTGTAATTTGCACATACAGTAAACCATCGAACCATTTCCCATGATTCTACTGGGTTAACCTTCATCTCAATAAGCCATCTGCGTAATGCATCTGTGGCACCTTCTATTGGGACACTAGGATATAAATTTTCAACATCAAAACTTGCAATACGATACTCATTATTCCAAACAATATTTTTTAGTTTCTGTTTCACTTCATATGCATTTTTAACACCGAATGGTGTTTGTTGTTTAATTATAGCAAGTCTTTCAACTAAATATTTGGATAGTTTGTATGCAGGATGTGTGAAAGTTGCAATGATGGGTCGTATTGGAGTTCCCGGTTTGTGAGTTTTTGGTAGTCCAAAGGCAATCGGCAGGGTTGAATTTTTGACAATGAGTTTTTTCTTCATTTCTCTTGGTATCGTGATACTCCTTTCAATTACTTTCTTTACCTCATTTATTATTTTAGTTATAGGGTTTCGAGAGGTTTCTGTGAAATTGTTTAATTTGAAACATTCTTCCATTTTTTCTTTATAGTCCTTAATTCGGATAAGGACAGGTTTATTTTCCTTGTCTGATTTTATTAAGAAAATCGTCGTTTTCTTTCAACCAGATCTTGTAACCATGAACTTTTTTCCCCAACCTTATATGCTCTTTCTCCCGTTCTGTGTATTTTGAAACGTCACAAAGAAAAAACTGTTTTCTTATGCTTGTAATAACCGTAAACTACAGGAAAATAATTAACTAGTAACTATATTTTAGGTATATAAATATTATTATTATTGTGACCGACAATGCAGTAATCAATGTACAAACTGTGTTGAACTGAACAAGATATACTAGAGAGTGAAATAGCATAAGAATATCTGTAAAATTAATGTCAGTGCTGCAATGGTCGAATTAATAGAATTTCATACTCCTAACCACAGAACTGCGATTGACTGACCTCGAACAGAAAACAGAATTATTACTACCACACAACGTATGTGAGGATAAACATTACTCACAACCTATGACAACTATTTTTGCCAATGTTACTTGCAAATAATATGTGCTTGTCCAATAATAACATGGGTACCTGGGGGAAACCCTGGGGGGTAAAGGCGGTCAGGGGCATGATGCTGATCACATCACCCCCACTCACGACCGGATCAAGAAAGTGTGGGGCGTTACCCCCACACCCCCTATACGCCTTCATGGCATGGTGCTATGCACAGGGGAACACTTTACCTTTACCTTTTTACCAATAATATTTCATTGCGACTTTTGGTAAATGGCATAAATTTATTCGTAAGTTTATCAGCCAAAAGTGTAGAAGCACGTACATTTTTAGTATCCACTCACCAAGCCATTTATTATTTTAAAAAGAATATGCAAACATTTTGAATGACTCGTTGGTCCAGTGGAGAGGGCAGGTTTGCTCCCCACATGTTGATCACCCTGTAGAAGCAAGTCTGGGACTCACCCAGCCTCTCGACAATGAGAAGCAAAACACCTGTGAAAATGATAAAAGTTATCCATATCAAGTAACTGCATTGCTTACTTACCTTGTATCCTACTGTTTTCCTGTAGTAATAGATCTCTTGATCAAGTAACTCAAATAACCGAGGTGGAAAAAACTGGAAATCCTGAACAATTGGTTGCTTAGGTGGACGAGGAGCCTGAGGGTAAAAATAAACTCATTAGAAAGTCTGTTAATTTAGCACATTTTTAAAATTTAGAAACAGTGTTTCATTCTTCATGCAACTACAAACAGTGGGACATTGAACTAAAACATAAAATTTGGAATTTGATTAAAGCTAAGTTAAAAATATAAATACTACGGGTGAACCATTACTGATGTATCAATATTAGCTGATAGCAATCGTGTAGGTATCAGAAAGTGTCAGTTGTATTTTGTTTACGTATACCGCTGATATGTTTTTTTGCATTTCGGTCTTTCGCAGGATCCACAAAATTGCGTAACAGTTCGTATCCTAAAAGTTACTCAAAATTCGAAGCTTCCATTTTTAAAACCAATATAGTGTGAAAAAACTGTATTCTGTGATTACATAACAGGTAATCAAATTTTTTCTCTTGCAGTTTGCGGTTCTTGCAAGCATGTAAACACAATTTTTGCTGTTACGTTTCGCGATAACATGTGCTGTCTTCATCAGACATTTATTTTTAGTTTGAATAATGTTACAGTTATACCAATGGAATAAATTTAACAAAAGCATAAAGGAGCAGTTATATACAATGAATCTTGTCAATAATATTACATTGTTTGAGCATAATAATTCAATTGTGAAACAAGCCATTTATTATTGTTATTTGATTTGAATATTCTCAAGTAATTCTTGAATATTTTGAAACAATGCTCTAGTAAATTGATGCTTATAATATTTTATGTGCACTATGGCTTTCCGTATATTTTGAAATGAAGATTCAAATTCTACTACACAGAGTAAGCGATTAAACTGTGCCTCAATCAGGTCTCCATTTCAAATCTTGGTCTGGGCACAGTATTTCATGTACTTCAATGCTGAAATATTTACATTTTTCCACACTATAAAAATCTACAATAATACAGGGGGGGAAAATGTTAGATCTTAAAATTATTACTTTTGGTGCTTTAGGCTCAGACACACGGAGAGCTTCTCTGAAGTATGCGTCCACTGCGTAGTTGGCCTTCCTTTCTCTCTTTGGAGGCTCTATCCAACTTCCTATGCCCAGAATTTTTTGTTTTTCCCTGCAAAAGAGTACCATTGTTCATCTATGTCACACTTGTACTACATTATAAATGTCCATTATATTTAAAAAAAAAAAAAATACTATTAAACCACTTCCCTATTTTCTTCATTCATCAATAGCAACTGACAAATTACACAGTTGACAAAATGCAAAGTAGTGTGGAATAACAATTCTCTGAATGTTAGTGAAAATGATTCTACATTAGCATGCGGTCCCCCTCTAGATGAACTCTAGCAGCACACACGGAAAGGTGAAATGGATAGATCGAAAATACCTGAACATGGATGGAAAGAACTGCATATAATTCAGTGGTACAAGGTAACAGTGCTAGACGAAGAGCCTCGTTGGAAGCTAAGGAAAAATCAAAAGAAGCAGCCTTCATAGCAATGGTCCAAAACCCTATAAGTCATGCCAGTGTAGAATTGAAACAAATATGGTCCCCTCTCCTCAAAAACTAGAAATAGTAGCATAAGTGAAGCAAAATTTAGTAGATTTTTTTTGGGGGGGTGCCATGGAGTTAGTGAACTAGATTTGTAGCAAAATCATACGTCTGTCGGAGAGATTTGGTTCTCACCACCGGAAAGAAAAGTAATTTGTTCACCTCAAAATGTGTTAGAATAAATATAGTTAAAAGAACTGGACAATGGATAATGTCCAATTAACATTGCATGCTAATGTACAATACTTATGTTGTAATATTTTATTTCAATGCACTGCTACAGCCTTCACAGTAATCTACATATTTGATTATTATTATTTAGCCTTGCTTTTTCTGAAACCTTTGGCAAATTGTGACAGTGAGGGTGATAATGAAGTTGACACAAAGGCTGAGATTCAAACATGAGTCCCCTGGCACAGTAGCATGCTGTGCTAACCACTCCAACAATAATTTTCTGAAACTTAAAGCTGCCATTTTTTTTTGGAAGGGATTAGGAGTAGTAACAAATATTATTTCCACTATGAAGAGCAATTCTAAAATATAAATCAAGGAAAGTCCACAGTGTAAGGTGCACACATTTCTTTCCAGACTGGAAGTTCCTGCTCAAGAAGCAATAAATTTTAATTAGATATGCAGAGACATGAAATTGTTGCCAATACTGAGACACCAACATAAAATTGAATTTGAACGGATCATTTTCCACCCCTTTCTCTCTTTCATCCTCCTTCTCTCAAGAAAGATTGACATCTTCATGAATTCGTGTCACAAAGAGACTAATATATTATGCTTTGAAAAATAAACTGCATATATAGAAAGGTTGTCCTACTCCGTGGCCATGCAGTCTAAGGCACTGTGCTTTGGGCTCCCGACTGCGGGATGGCATGGGTTCGAGTCCACCTGGGTTCAGTCTCTGGGTTCTCAGCCCATGTATAGGAGCGGTGGCAACCCATCATCGTAAGGAAATTGGGGAGCTATGAGTGAGTAGCGTAACCCAGTCTCTGAGATCTCCTATAACGGCTGAGGGTTTGACATGCTGACTCCACATCACCCTATTACTGGTTGAAGATCTCCACACTTCTAGGCAGGATTGTGGGAGGAAACTGGCAGTCGGGGGACAGGCCAAGGACCTTCGATATCAGCCTATCCCTAATATATAGACACCTACTTTACAAACCAGAATGTTTTAATGTATTTTAATATTCATTGAAATAACAAAATGGCAGAACATTGCACTAATGATAGAAATATCAGATCAGAAAAATTATAAGCATTTTACTGATAGACCAATACACCAACATTCCTTTATCACTTGATATTAATAGAGTACCATTAATACCATACACACCTCAATTGAAATTTCAACTAACCTATAATCTTCGCCTTCAAATTGATACACGGATTCTGTCGGAGCATCCACTGTGAAATTCCTTAGTGTAGATTCTCCCATAGTTGCCAATTTCTGGGCTATCGCCTCTGTCTGAAAACAGACAAATATAGATATGTGTAGTCCTAAAGTAAGATTTTAAAATATGTTCTCTTGCAGGTCAGATATGTAATTGACAAATTTTATTACTAAGAGCTGCAACATTTGTAAAAATAGGATTTGGTGGAACAATGCTCAGTAAATACGTATTTCTACAGAAAATTTAAGTCACTTTTCTACGTTGATACTAAGAGAAATACAAAGAAGTCTTCTGGCAGATGAGCTTAACTCAAACACAGTTTCACTACACAGTGGTATCAATTCCTTCACGCTATTACCACCCAACAACATTTAGTCAATTACTCACCTTCGCTTCACCTTTTTCCAAAATTGTGTCAATATCATCATCAGTTATGTCAGATTCTTTTGAGGCAAACACATGATTGGCACCGTGTCTGATCATATTCAACATCTCGTCTTTGTTGAGTGCATTTGACTTTGCGTCCACCAGACGACCTGTAACACAAAAGCAATTAACAATATAATTTATCAAAACAATACATTAGTAACCATTTTGGCAAAGTAACATATGTGACTTCTGTATACATATTGTACAGTCACGGTCACTTCTGGTTTGTAATGATCTCATTCAAAGACAATTTAGTTGTTCCAACCCAGAAGTGTCCGCGACTGTACCAGAAATGAATTGGATCTCTTAAGGATAGACTGTACACATGACAACAGCAAAATTTCCTATGTAGAAGTCAATTCAAAATGAATAGTGCAAAATAAAGTTACATTACGGCAAATTTATATCAAATAGTCCAGCACTGGTTGCCTTACCATTTTTTCAAATTTCAGTTTCATTCATAGTTGGGAAAGGAGAGATGCAGTATAATCTAGTATAATAAATAAGGAGAAATTAGTACTCACTTTATCTACTAAACTGTGTTTTCTTCTTTGTTCTATTAATTTCAGTGGCCACTGCCACCATCCTCGTTGGAACTTGCTGTACTGTTGTTTGGTGTGCATCTCTTGTTTGTGTTTCTCCAGCTGCCGTTAGGTGCGCTGTTGTTAACTGTATGTCTGCATACATGTCATCTGCTATTTCCCGGCTATAACTGCTGTAGTGTGGTGTGTCTGTCCACTGTAGATGTTCATCTCGTGCAGGAAGTGCATTATGGCATGAGTTTCCTTGATTCTGATGTCTACGAGTGTGTGGACAGAGTGTTTGACTTGTACCTTTTGAATTCTATGGTTATTGTATTTGATGTGTTTAGCAAGACCAGTAGTGGGTTGGGCTTTTTTTCGCATCTGTCAGGTGCTCTTGGATTCTTTCATTGAGAGATCTGATGGACCTGCCAATGTAATGTGCCTTGCATTCTCACTCTGCATCGTATACACCTGGGTTGTCAAGGGGGGAGAGGAAGTACCGTTTGTGTCTGTTTAGTTTATCAGCTATTTTGGAATTGGGTTTGTGCACAACTTTGATGCCATATGGGAGAAGGGCTTTGGATGTGGTGGGATGGTAGGGGAAGGCAAACCATTTATAATGGTCGCTGGAGGTTGATTGTGGCTGGTTGGGGTGTTTGACCTGCATTTCCGATTTACTGCACGAAGTGGAAAGTTGTGCTTCTGTGTAGGCATGTTTCAGGGCTATTTCAGTGATGGTGGCTATCTCATCTCGTAGATCCTCTTCTCTGCAACAGTAGGAGAAGGCTCTCCGATAAAAGTTCAGCCACACATTAGCATTTTGTTTGGGGGGATGGCTAGAGAGAGCATGTATGTACTGGTTGCCTGCATCCGGTTTTCTGTAGACAGTGGTTGTGAATTTGATACGTGCATGGCTGTTGGTAATGTCCAGGAAGTTGATCTTACCATGTTTCTCTTTTTCTACGATGAAGTTGAGCCTGGGGTGGATGCTAAGCTAATGTACAAGCTAAATAGCATCCACCCCAGGCTCAACTTCCCCTACCATCCCACCACATAAAAAGCCCTTCTCCCATATGGCATCAAAGTTGTGCACAAACCCAATTCCAAAATAGCTGATAAACTAAACAGACACAAACGGTACTTCTTCTCCCCCCTTGACAACCCAGGTGTATACGATGCAGAGTGAGAGTGCAAGGCACATTACATCGGCAGGTCCATCAGATCTGTCAATGAAAGAATCCAACATCACCTGACAGATGCGAAAAAAGCCCAACCCACTACTGGTCTTGCTAAACACATCAAATACAATAGCCATAGAATTCACAAGCTACAAGTCAAACACGCTTCCCACACACTCGTAGACATCAGAATCAAGGAAACTCATGCCATAATGCACTTCCTGCATGAGCTGAACATAGACAGTGGACAGGCACACCACACTTGGATTCCCAACTACAACAGTTATAGCCGGGAAATAGCAGACGACATGGACGCAGACGTACAGTTAACAACAGCGCACCAAGCGGCAGCCGGAGAAACACAAATAAGAGACGCACGCCAAGCAACAGTACAGCAAGTGTATTCCTACCGTATAAAATATTTTGATCTGGAGTTGCAGCTCTCTTTGCTTTATTACATCTCACAATCAGGAAATTCAAGACTTTAATTGTGCGCAATTTGATTTTGTGTGTAAATAAAGTCATGTAAATCATGTTAATTTTGTGTACATTACCTTGCTGGATAACTAATTTGTCTAGTCGAAGCTTAATCTCAGCTCTCTCAACTATCTTCTCTTCCACTGTGTTTTCTGTGATGAACCGGAACACTTTGACTTGCTTCATCTGGCCAATTCTGTGAGCTCGGTCCTGTAACAATGCAACTACAAGTTAGCCATTTACAATATATATGAAAAATTATATAAATACTGGCATAAAGTCAGAAACATGATAAAAAATGGTAAAAATTAATCTGTTTAATAAATGGAAGTGTGATAACTTTATAGTTTAAAAAATAAAGGTGTAGATTTGAAATTACAAAAAAAAGAGATTAGTGAAGAAGAAAGGCTTTTTAATATAGCAATAGAAAATGGCTTTCACACTAACAGAATAAACCAAATCAAAAAACAAGTTGCAAGAAAACTAAAGGAAAAGAGAAATACAGACAAAGATGAAAAATATGTTGAAAAGAAATTTGTGTGCATTCCATTCCACAAGGGATTCTCACATAAAATTGCAAAATTTTTTAGAAGATTTAATTTCAAAATTGTTTTTAGATCAACAAGAAGTTTGGAATGTACATTTAATGAATTCAAAATGAGAAAATCTCTACCAGATGTGGAAACCACAGGAATATATAATATAAGTTGTTCATGTTCAAAGGATTATGTAGGACAAACAGCAAGGAAAATAGCAATAAGATGGCACGAACACAATTTGGACATTATAAATCTAAACCCAAGAACAGGTTTGTCAGTTCACATCATCGAAGAGAAGCATTTGATTAAAAAGAGTGAGGGGAAACATAGATTTGAATGTCTGAGAAGCTTCCTTCATTGCAGAACACTGGAATAAATTAAATAATGAAAATGGTAACATAGACCCACTATGGCGTAAACCACCATCTTTAAAATTTAATGTAAAAGAAAACATCAAGAAACTTTGTGAAAGCAATGACGACTTTGAATTACCTGATGATATTTGGGATTCATAATTTTTAAATAAAAAATAATGTGATCAATTTTTTTTTTTTTATCTGAAAAATAAATAAAACAGACTGCTTGTTTTCACAGTTAAGTTGCTATATTACAACAATATGACATTGACAACATCTATTCTATAATGGATTCTTTTTGATTTAAAAAATTGTTAACCATTATTATAACTATCTTTAGTCAAAATAAATATAAATGTCTGATGAAGGGAGCGTGTGTTCTCCTGAAACTTCACAATGAAAAACTGTGTTCTTATGCTTGTAATAACTGTAGACTACAAGAGAAATAATTTTCCATTTTCTTTTCAATTAATAGTCAACTTGTTTACATGTTGTGAAAAGGTTTATTTTATTGGTGCTCAGTATTAGGCCCACTTTAGACTAAAGCATTTCTCTTAACATTTTATGCCATGAACAAAATGCTACCGTGTAAACTGAAAAATCTTATATGACATTTTACATGGCATAGGATATTTCATGGCATTTCTTTAGGATAAAATCGGTCGTATTTCCATAGCATAACCAACCTCTAGGTCACGAGTGCAAATGTAATGGCGACAGAGTGACATGTAAACAATGTATCGCTTCACATTTTTAAAAGCCAATAAGAACTGTTCAACCAAGAGGAATAACGTGTCCTATAAAAATATATTAAATACAAATCAATGGAGCTGTTTAAATACATAATTTATAGCATGTACAGTACACATGTGGAAGAATAAATTAGTTGCATAAAAAGGACACCGGTTCATTTCGTATGTATATATTTTCTAACGTTCATTGCATGCTTTCCATCGCAATTGCAAATGCTAACAGGAATGTCACAGAAAATGCTTCAATGTAAACTTTTGTCTGTTACAAAAAATGCTATAACACTATTGGAATCATTTAAGCTATAAAAAATGCTAAAGGAAATCCTTCTATCTCTCCACTACCAAGGCAGCAAAACTATTTTTACCTCAATTTAATCTCTAATACAACGGACATCCAGCTCTTACCATAGCCTGCAAATCCATCTGAGGATTCCAATCAGAGTCAAAGAGGATAACAACATCAGCCGTAGCCAGGTTAATACCCAAGCCGCCAGCCCTTGTTGACAGCATGAAAAGAAACTTTTCACTTCCTGGCTCATTGTACTCATTAATCTGTCTTTGCCTGTCTTCGTGCGGTGTCTGGCCATCAAGACGACAGTACTAGAAGAAAATAATTTATTAGGAACAAACTGTTTGAAATTAAGTACGATATATCAGACTACCTATGCTAAGACCAAGATAAAAAAAAAGCAGTGTAATTGCAGGTTATTAAAGATGGGGGGAAAAAACAACTCCAGACTAAAAAATAAAAGACATTTTGCAACATTATTTACAATATAGGGAGCCGTGGTGGTCTGGTCGGTATGGTATCTGACTACCACGTGGGAGAACCAGATTCCTGGAGTGGCTATCTAAGGTCGGAATTTTCTGGCCCATTCCCCGCACAAAGCAGTTCCTGGGCTCACCCAGCCTCAAATCAATGGGTAAGGAGGGGGAGGGGGAGGCAAAAGTGGTCGGAGCATGGTGCCAAGAGCTTTACCTACTGACACGGTGCCAAGAACGTTACTAACCTTTACCTTATTTAGAACATGAATATCAATAGTATAGACCTTTACAGCATTTTAGAGTATCCAAAAAATATATTCAAATATTGAAATCCTCTAAACTACCAATTGAAAATGCAGAGAATAGGCAAATAAATTTTGTTTAATGAAAAAGAAGGGTTTCAAATTCATAATTATTCCAGTTTCATGGTTTGGATTAAATTTTTTGTCAAAATTGAACATGTTACATGATAAACAAAGAAATAGATGCATGTCTTCAGACTTTTTCATGACAAAATATAGATGAAAATGTACCTCAGAATTTTCACTCAAAAAATAGCCATTACAGTGTGAAATCCCACATTTTGCGGTTCCGTCAAAAGTGAAATAGACTTGTGATTAGTGATTATATGAAAATCATAAAGGGATAATCAGAAGCAACATATATTCAGAGTCTGGGATTTGAAACCAGGACTTTTGGTGTGAAGATGTGACTCATTTATCAGGGATTCGAAACCAGGACCTTTGATGTGAAGATGAGACTGATTTACCTTAGCACTTCCACGATCAGAGCCTGCCACTACTTCTTTTCAAGTAGCTACTTAATTGTCCTCATCGATGCTAGGTCAGATCAGAAATCCTTGAAATACCACTGGGGATCAAACCAAACATGAGAAAATTAACTACAGCTAAGCTGATACCTCCATGACTCAACGCCGATTAAACACCAATACTGATACTGGGAAATTGAAATAGTTTGAAGTAGTTCAAAATATTTGTAAACTGGAACTATACTAAAGGGTCGTTCAAGTGAAACATATACAGAGCTGGCAACACTGCAAGTATTTGACAGGGAGGCTAGATGGTGGCAGCACTTGGTGGTTCGTAGTAACAGAACATAATGTGTGCAGTCTGTTGCATGCATCTGCTGAGTAGAGGAGAAAGTGAAACCACATGGGGTGTGTAATGGATACGTCCAAGAGCATACAATGAGGTGTCATTCAATTCAGCGATTGAAATCTTTTGGCGCATGGGGATGCATGTTTGAAAATAACAATATTTAAGTGGTGTGCAGAGTTTCGAGATGGAGAGATATTGATGGGGATCTGTACGAAGAGAGCGAGATGTGAGCATGCTCCACAATAACGCACACCCACACTGCCAATGCAACAATGGGACACACTGAGATGTTTTCGGTGGGATGTTATGGAACACCCACCGTACATCCCAGATCTTTCCCCTTGCAACTTTCACATCTTTGGTCAGCTGAAGAAGGCTCTGAAGAGGGTAAGCGTTTCGTCTCCAATCAAGTGGTTCAAGATGCTGTGGAAGAGTGGTTCAACACGGAACCAGCATCCTTCTTTGCGGACGGTATCCAGCATTGGGACAGTTTGCCTGAACGGCAACCTCTGTCGAAGTAATGCCAGTATGTTATCTTTGTGATATTTTGTATTTTCTTGCATATAAACAGTGTTAGCTTCTACACCCCAGTCTATGTTTCATTTGAACGACCCTTATATATCAATCTACTATAGCTTTCATTATGGATGCAGTAAATGCAGTTTGAATATTATGTATGTGAAGTTTCATGTTTCCGCATTGCAGAATTCGATAGTTTATTTTTAGATTAATTTTGAAGGTTCACTGCCTTCATTCACTAAGGGTACAGCATCTGGATGTGACACACTACCGTTCCAGACCTTGTACCCGTGCGGAAACACGAAACTTCACGTAGGTAATACAAGAGGTTTGTTTTAAAATATCCATAATTTTAAGTAAGATAATGATATAATTACTAAATCCATTTTTCCTTCGCAATGTCATTGCAAGCGGTACTTTTACAGACTCAGATATTCCCTAACTTTATAAAAGTATCATCAGCCGGTATCCCAAGCACTAACCGTTCGACTTACTGGGAACTCACTGTTGATTTCTTTCCTTTTGTGTCCGTGTGTGTGTGTGTGTGTGTGTGTGTGTGTGTGAAGGGAAAAAAATTGCAGTTTCTACATTACATACTTACATTATAACACCTCCACAGACAGTAATCTTCTAAAATATCCATCATTCTTGTCATCTGACTGAAAACCAAGACACGAGATCCCTGTTCCTTCATTTTAGGAAGTAGTTTGTCCAGTATTGCCATCTTGCCACAATTATAAACCTGGAGAGAAAATGGATCAACACCAATGGACAAACAAACATTCAAAGTGAGACTTTAGCCATGATCATAACTATTTGATACCATCAAAATACAGGGTGTCCCAAAAGTCTCCATACATAGCAATAATGTTATTTGCAGGTGAGATGCCAAGATATTATTAGCCCATCAACCTATACAAATTTAATGGTGGGAATGTACTGACCTGTGCCTAACTCTGGAAGGCTGCTACGTTGATTTGAAGTGATATTTCTTATATATGGAGACTTTTGTATATAAACAAAATGTGTGCATGCCAGAAATACATATAAAATTGATTACGCATATATACAGCATGTAACAAAAGTCCGGGAACACTTTAAAAAAATATTGTAGCCAAATGAGTAGCATTACAAAGTGACAAAACACATAATTTCAAAGAGTAAAGTTATAATTTTTTTCTCATTGCAGGTGTTACATGTAGTTCCATATATCATCGCTAGGTGGTGTCATAATCAAGATGGCACTTTCTGGAGCTGAGAAGGCTTTCTGCGTGCTAGAATTTGACAAAGCAAAGAGTGTAACGGATGTCCAACGAAAATTTAGGATGAAGTACTGGAAAGCAGCACCAACCAGGAAGGCAATCTACAATTGGCACTACATCGAGCGAGTGAGAGAAGCTTTCACAAGGAGTCCGAGAAAATCTATACGCAGAGCTTCACGTGAAATGTCAACAATGACTGTGTGGCATGTTTTGCGTAAAAAAATGAAACATGAAACCATACAGACTACAGTTAGTGCAAAAGTTATATCCTAAAGACAAAGACCAGCTTGATTATGACACCACCTAGCGACGATATATGGAACTACACGTAACACCTGCAATGAGGAAAAAAACTTACAACTTTACTCTTTGAAATGATGTACTTTGTTACTATGTAATGCTACTCGTTTGGCTACAATAAATTTTTTAAAGTGTTCCCGGACTATTGTTACACGCTGTATTATAAAACACAATTATATAACTTACAAGTTATGATGATATTGGCAAGTTCAAGCAGGTACATATTCAAATGATATTACTTATTATTAGATCCCAGATTTTTATGTAATATCAAAGTACAAAATATGTACATAGATATATAACAATAATTGACAAAATATGTACCTAAATATGTATTATCAAAAGGATATGCAGCTAAATATGTAGTATCAAAGAATATGTAATATTAATCGAGTATCCAAGCAATTTCAAGAATTCTGCTAGATAATTATTTTATTTGAACATATTCAACATAATTTTAAGGATATAAATTGTTCAAATTGAAATCTGTATCGAATTTATAAAATCATAAAAGCACAGCAACATGTACATATTTAATAAACCAATTTTGTCAACTATTAATTACTTTTCACATCACAAATTATTGTAGAATATGTAAATATATAAGACAGCTCTTTGTAACTTTCAAAACAAATTGTAAAGAAGTGTCTACAGAAAGAACAATCAAACTGAAAATGCATAACTACCTTTGTACTTTTTGTACAAGGGAACATAATTGTGTATCTCTCTACATACAGGAAAGTAGCTTCTAGTTTCTAGGTGCGTTGCCTAAACCTAAAAGCGAAATGAAAATATGTAACCAGAAGTAGGGAGGGGAGAAACTCCAGCATCTCTCAATAAATAACAGTTCCCGTATTATTTTTTTTCTTTCTTCAGCCTCTCTTTCAACCTGACAGTTAATTTTAGGTGACCGTTAGCACCAGGCATCTCATTGGTTAGAAAATATGACATGAAATGATCTACAAAAATTTTCTTCATCATCTGGCATATACGTGGTGTGGCTAGAAAAACCTGGATTGATGTTGCTGTCGACAAACTACAAGCGTGTCAAGGTCAAGCTGTGCATGAGTGTATAACATCATATACTGCCTATCCACTGTGTGATTTTCCAGGGTGCACGGCGCTCAGTTCCGCTGTAGCTTGTGGACGAAGTGAACTGTATGTCTGTGCTCAGTCGGAAAAACGTTAAGTGTGAAAGTGGAACAGCTAATCAATTTGAAGTTTCTTATGAAACTCGGAAAATCTGCCACAGAAACTTATGATTTGTTGAAGGAAGTATATGGAGATGAGTGTTTATCACGCACGCAAGTGTTTGAGTGGTTTCAAAGGTTTAAAGAGGGACGAGAAGTGATCGCGGACGACTTGCATCCTGGATGGCCTTGCACGTCAAAAATGGAATCAAACATTGCAAATGTCGGTGAATTGATTCGAAAAGATCGTCGCTTGAGTATTCGAGCTATTGCAAAACAACCAACATTATTAAATTACAGTTCTGATGACCCTTCGTGAGTGAGTAAGAAGACGACGACCTGATTTGTGGAAAAGCAAGTCATGGATTCTTGATCAGGACAATGCTCCTGTCCACACGGCATTGTCAGTCAAGGCTTTTTTGGCCAAGCATGGGATCCCAGTGTTAGAAAATCCACCCTATTCACAGGATCTTGCTCAGTGCAAATTTTTTTTATTCCCAAAGGTCAAATCAACACTGAAAGGAACCAGATTTATGACCGTAGAATCTGTGAAAACAAAAGCGACGGAGGTCATGAACATAGTTTCAGAAAATGATTTCCAGCATTGCTTGCAGCAATGGAAGATTCATATGGAGCAGTGTATCGATAGTGCAGGGGAGTACTTTGAAGGGGATAATGTTCGTATTGTACAAAATAACCAATAAAAGATTCTGTAGCAACAGTCCGGTTTTTTTCTAGCCACACCTCGTATGTCAAAATATGTAACACAAAACTTATGCAAAATCAAGCAGGTTATATAATTCGTTAATATTTTCCTATTCAAGGTATGTATCTAGAAAGGAATTACTTATTATTATTATACAAAGAAAAGTTAGTAAACAGGTCGCAAACTGACATGGAATAGCTGAAAATAGTAGTGACTAGTTTCTGAAGGTGCCATTCGATGGCAGCACAATTCAACTGGATGATATTAAGTTAGCAGTCGCTAGATAGCAGTTAAATTTTAAAAGTGGTGACCGTGCTTATGGAGTGTACGTGAAGATGGTACGGGCGGAGATGATTCTAGCTGACAGGCGAATGATGATAGACATCATAGCAACTGCAATAAGGTGTTCTCATGGTTTAGCCTACAGCAAAATGCATGATAGTTTGAATTTCCGAAAAAGCGTGTGCATTATGGTGACGAACGTTTCGTGGATGATGAAGATATTGAACGTGAGGTGCGATTGTGGCTGGGACAGAAGCCCAAAGACTTTTATGCAGCAGGTTTTGGGGGACTGACAATGCGATGGAAAAAGTGTATCAATGTTGGTGGAGATTATGCTGAAAAATAAAAACTGATTTCAAGTCAGTATCTCGCTTAGTATTTTTTTAATAAACATTTATGAACTACTCACTGAACTTACCTATGTATTATTCAATTTACTGAAATCAAAGAGCAGTGTAACAATGAATATAATATGTATGCCTACACATACACGTCAGTATATCCAAGTCCAATATTTTGCCAAGGTCACTTCAATTTTTGAGTAAGATTATGTAAAAACAGGAATAAACGTACAGTGGTTAAAATATGGTTACCCAAAATATAGTTGAAACTACTGTAAAACTGAGAAAAGAAAAACAATCAGGAGGAGATAAAACATGGTGATCATTACTACAGTCAAAACTTACTGCTGGATTGAAGTAAAAATTTTCATTCAATTGTTCCAATGAAGTGGAATGTGAGACAATATTTTAATTCCAATTTATGTTCAAGTAGGCTAATCAGGACTGGACCTATAGATTAAAGTAGGGATGGGACCGATTAATTGGTACTCTATCGGTATCGGCCGATATAGGCATATCAGTATATCGGTAAAATTACCGATTATTTTACCGATCCGATATATCGATAAATATCTGATAATTTAGTGCAAAATTCTGCCATTTTGTTGTAATTTTTATGGATAATCTCGATGCCCTACTTTTTAAAAAAGTTATTGTCTAAATATTCAACTTCTTTTGCACTGCAGTCACCTCGAAACACATATTTATTAAGGAGTTCAATGAACATTTCAGGTTTTTCATGGACCATTTCTAATTTTATATCGGATCGATAGAATATCGGTTATCATTATTGGTATCGGCCAAAATTTCATATCGGCCCATCCCTAGTTTAAAGTAATATCTGAACCACTGTGCAATCTGCCTCAACTGGGGACCGCACCAGAACTCCTTGATTATGAGGTGTCAGACAGAGTTAACACTATCCCATCAGGGAGACCTCGAGATTAAATTTATAAAATCCAGGTACATGAAATAAAGGTTTCACTACATTTATATGACTATTTCTTCTCAAAATATTAGCACTTTAGATGTATCACTACGTAAGAAAAAATCTTACCAAATGCTCATCCGTTGTGTACGGGGGTCCAGGCTCCGCACCATCAAACAGATACGGGTGATTGCAGCATTTTCTAAGTTGCATCAAAATATTTTGAAGCCTCATCTTCTCAATTTTCCCAGCACCATTAACAACATCTATGTCTTTCATCAATATTCTCGTATACCTGAAATGTTACCGACAAAATGCATCAAAATTATAAAATGTATAAGTCAGCATTTAGTGAACAAAAATGACAAGTTCATTTCATAATTCTAGAGAAAGTTTCTGGACACTATTTGCATCCAACAGGTTTCCCACATTACTCTAAATGTATTTTCCTTAAGTTTTCCAGATTTTTCCCCAGTACCTGATGCACAGTACATTACTACAGAGCAGGGATGTGATGCAGGCGATTACTGGTATATGAATACAAGCCAAAATTGACATATTGGAATTGGTATTGACATCTGTAAAAATCTGATATTTAAACAGACAATTAAAAAAAAATATCTGCGAGTATAATGGAACTGGTAAATTTTCTGCTTTGTCACATTACTACAGTGTTTAAAAAATTGCGTAACTCAAATTTTGATTGTTGATAAGATAAAAACTAAGAGATATTTACCAGGTGTGCCATTTAATAATTCTTAATTTCGTCGCTGGATGGCGCTGGAAGCAAGGGTTGGTGCACAATCTCAACTGTTATGTCAGTGTGTTGCTAGGACAGCACCTGTCAAAACGCCGTGGATATGCAACCGAGTGCGAGCGATCCTGATATTGGGTTTGTGTGGTAAAGAAAAACGCGAGTGAAAGCCATTGTATCACGTGGAAACGTACGGTGACAATGTCCTAACGCAAGATGCGTGTGCACGTTGGTTTCGACGATTCAAAAGTGGTGATTTAGACTTGAAAGACAAAGATTGCCCATGCCAGCCGAAAAAGTTCCAAAACGCCAAATTGCAAGCACTGTTGGACAAAGACGATACGCAAACGCAACAACAACTGGTAGAGAAGTTAAATGTTGGTCGCCAAACCATATCTGATAGTCTTCATGCCATGGGAAAGATCCAGATTGGGCGACAAGACACGGAAAAGTGATTTTGCAGCAACGCCTCATCACACACAGCAAAAGGCATCAGACACACCATTTCTGCACTTGGCTGGGAATTCTTGCCATACGCACCAGACTTAGCCCCTTCGGATTACTACTTGTTTTCATCGATTCCACTCACTTTCCCATTACGAAGATGTCGAACAATGGCTTGCTGACTGGATCACCTCAAAATGTGAACGATTTTTCAGGTAGGGCATCCACAATTTGACGGACAGATGGGCAAAATGTATAGATAGCGATGGCACATACTTCTGAATAAAGCATTTGTTACCTTTCTCCCCAGATACACTTGTTTTATTTTGGATCAATTAAGAATTATTAACCGGCACACTGGGTTTTCTACACTACAAAGCCTCAATTATTGGGGGAATAACAATCCTTAACATTATCAGTTTACTACATACAGGAAATTCTATAAATTAAAGTTAACTTATTTTTCCTTTGGTGAGAAAATTACCAACTGTTCATAATTAGATGTGTATGACTGATAGCATGTTAATTTATCATTTGCAACCAATAATGGGCATGTGCAGGATTTGATGGGTTTGGGACTGACGATTATATGGAATAAATGAAAAAGGGTAAATTTAGGGGCATATCATTTTACATGGCAACAGCAGCTGGGTGAAATTTTCCAGGCTTGTTCTGGAAGAAACTACAGTGCTCAAGAGGCTCTGGTTGCTAAAAGTTAAGGCTCAGCTTGACTTTTGGTTGACTCCAAGGCAGCTGTTTTCACTCCATTCAAACAGATATTCTCAATAGTTTTGTGGGAACGAAAGTTTATTAAACTATTGATAATATCTAGATAAGAACGAAAGCAAATCACATGAAGACTGACGTGAATGGTCTAGAAGGAATCATAAGCAAATGTAATCAGGCACATATTTTTGGTAAATAAAAAAAGCAAAATTTAGTGGCCGCGGTGGCTCAGTCGGTAACGCGTCTGACTACCATGCTCAAGGTCCCGGGTTCGATCCCCGGCCGGTTCAAATCCGGGAACTTTTCTAGCGATGGAAGCGGCCCCGGCGCCTACCCAGCGTCGAATAACATGGGTACCTGGGGGAAACCCTGGGGGGTAAAGGCGGTCAGGGGCGTGATGCTGATCACATCACCCCACTCACGACCGGATCAAGAAAGTGTGGGGCGTTACCCTCACACCCCCTATACGCCTTCATGGCATGGTGCTATGCACAGGGGAACACTTTACCTTTTTATTTCGGTGCAAAAACAGTCAATTTCATGTACAAAAGTGGTAAATAAAATGAAATTTCGCTGTTATAGTGGTGAAAAAGCACCACATAAAATGACATTTTGGTTTAAAAAAATGTGAATATAATCCCAAATATGATTTTAAAACTGCATTATTACACAAAATAAACATATCCCTTCTAATAGCACATTAAATTATTACCAGAATATTAAGTTTATTCCTGTATAAAGTGGTCCATTTTTGCTTCTCAAATATTTACAGCAAAATTAATAAATTTTCCGTGAATTGCATAACTCGCAGGATACTTCAGACGTCTGAAAGTGTTGCGTCTGTATATAAACAGTAAATTTCATGTTTAAGTCTATTTCACATTTTACAGTTAATTTCGTGACAAAACAGGGTAGGAAAATGCACCTCACACCTTTCAGAAATATGAAAAATTAACATTAGAACGTGTTATTTCTAGGGCTGGGCCGATACCAATACCGATGTATCAGTATCGGTTTATATTTTTGCACCGATACCATTGTCTTTGAATTGCTAGAAGCATGGCCAAAACCAAAACTTGTTCCTTTTCAAAGGTTCATTCACCTTTTCAAACTTACCTTTGGCTTTGAAAAAAATTGAAAAATACATATTTGTGCATTTGTTAGTTGAACGTGGACAATCTCTGTGAACGGCAAGTACGTGACAAAGAATCCATACGCAGATAAGACTTGCGGTCAAGTATCTTGCAAATCAAGGGTAACGTGAAATTATCCCCATAGGAGTTCCTTCGAAGTCTACCAGGCTTTGTTCCCACAGATGCGGTATGACAATAAAAATAATACATTGTCATAACATTTGAAAATGGTTAGGCTAAGTTCAAAGTTACACATGTATGCAATATTTATAATAATTTAGTCATGACAGTTATTTTTGACTGGCAATATGAAAAACAAATATCTTCAATCATATGTGTTCTTTCAGTTGCTCTAATATGAGTTGTCTGTGACTTTTGAGGAACCTCATGATGGATGGAAAATAAGTAAAAATATGGCTATTGGTGAAGGATTGATATTTGTATAAATCTTGATATTTTGAAAGATTATACTTTGCAAGTTAATCTTTAATAGTTTGTTTAAACTATATAGACATTTTGTTCATAACAGAAGCTTGAAAATGCTTTTATAATGGCATAATCTTTAAAAAAGATTTGGAACTTGTGAAAAGTGCAAAGTTTAAAAATTGGAAGCAGGAAATTATTATCTGCTTGCATCTGCATTATCAAGCTAGTAGATGAATAATGCATTACCTCAAATGAATGTTTTGAGAAATAAGACAAAAGTGAGAGAAATATCTTCTGCATTTTGGATGTGAATTAACCATATGTGGAGTTTTAAAAATTGAAGAATGGAAGCCATCTTGTAAACCTGGTTGAAGAAATTGACATATTGAGTATACTCAGATGTAGAACTGATGCATGTAAAAATATTAAGAAAAAGACTTACTCTACCTCACAAGGAGATAATATAGAAATGTTTTCTTCATATAAATAACATTTATGTTATAAATGTTCTTTTAAACAAATGCATAATTGATGCTCTTATAACTTTTGTTATCTAGTTTTTTATCAATAGAATAATTATAAAAATATTTATTATTGTTTGAACATAAACACTATTCATCAGCATATGTAAATTGAAATTTCCTTTTCAATATAGCACCATAGCTACCTATTGTGCTAATACTGAGTTTGAATTCTGACGAATGGTTAAAGCGGTCTCGTGTAACAATTATCCCAATAAGGTCCCGATGACAACAAGACACCTGGTGTATTGTGGGCATCTTTCTCCTTAGACCTCCCACAGTAAAAACAGTCATCGCACACGTGGTGGACGTGTGTCAGACATACATAGTACATAGCTCTTCCTGGAAATTCAAGTACGCGTATCTGGGCTAATCCCCTTTTCCTTTCCAACTATAGACTTTTGCTTGTCCCGATCTGGATAACTGGGCTTCAGCAGGCATGTTTCGACACAGGGACGTGGCAGGGGAATAATGTTCTTTGAACGACAGATGATGGCAGGTACATCCTTACATTTTGTTTACAAATTTTTATTCTCTTTGTTAAAGGACAAGATTGGTACTGTTAGTTATAGACATCGTGTCTGGCCGGGGCTGGTAAATCAACAATTATTCTTGTGTTCACGAATTATTTAATGTTAGTTTGCGAAGATTGATCCCTTAGTTTTAGAGGAGGTTGAAGAGGCATTATCTAATTTTTCAACATTGGGGGTGGGGGCAGGACGACACTATTATCTTGCTCTTAGCTTCTTATAATATTTCTCTCATATTTGAAACATCTGATCGAAAAAAAGACTCAACTTGAGATGCATCGTTGCAACAGAGCCCACACCACACACAGATACAGGCTAATAGCCTTTGTTATTTTACATTGGAACTGTACAAGTATCTGTTCATAGTGGTATCGGCTCAGCCCTAGTTATTTCACATTTCGTGTTTTCATCAAAAACGAAATATACATGCCTCTAGTAATCAATCACACTTTGGAATATCATAGCAGTTTTTCGAAAGGAGGGGATGATTCCAAACCAAATGCCCTGGCGTCTGCCAAAGGTTAAGCAGAGTCTAAAAGTGGGATCCAAACCACAACAAATACATGCCACATATTTATGGTAAATAAAAGATCAAGGTATTGGTACAAAAACTGGGCATGGGATCAAAAACTGTGTATAAAATGGCATATCTGTGTTAAAATTGTGAATGAAACCCTAAATTTGATTTAAAAACTACACTTATTACACAAAATTAATATTTCATTGTTAATAGTACATTTTATACAGTTATCAGAGTATTAATTTTATTCCTGTGTAAAGGAGTTCATTTTTGCTTCTCAAATATTTACAGCAGAATTAATCAATTTTCCGTGATTTGTATAACTCTCAGGATAATTCAGACCTCAGGAGTCGCGTCAGTAAATAAACACTAAATTTTGAGTTTAAGTCATTTTCGTATTTCACAGTTCATTTCGTGACAAAATATGGTAGCAAAATGCAGCCTACACCTGACAAACAGATGAAAAATTAACACTACAATGCGTTATTTCACATTTCGTGTTTTCATTAAAAACGAAATATGCATGCTCCTACTATCGCTCTTCTACCACTTCAGTGTAATCATAACGATGAACAAAGTTAAAAATACACAAAACCAAACAAAGGATGTACAAGAAGCAACATGCACATCCAGCCAGGACTCTCACTCAGAAACTTTCGTTGCAAGATTGACAGTTGCTCACTCTGCCATCGAAGCTGCTAGTACAAAAACGAAATGCAAGTTTACACCACAACTTACCATTCTCGCTGCATCTTACTTAGGCCGACATAAACTTTCACCTCCTTCTTTGGCGGCAGCTTCTTCTCGACATCAGACTTCAAACGTCGCAGAAGAAAAGGACGTAATACCTACAAGCACGAAATAAATACTAAACATGAAAGCATTCTTTTCTTTCACAAATTTTCAAACAATACGCTAAAGATGAATTTAACTGACAAAAAAAAAAAATAGGTACGAGCCGATACCAATGAATCTGCATTGGGAAATTAATGTACCTAAGATTATATATTACATACACAGAATTTAATTTCAGTCACAGGAATTTGCATTAATTATTACAAAAGACAAGGCTGACAAAGATAGTTAAAGGAAGGTAACTTCACCATGAAGCAGTGTTTTAGAAAGAAAAAAAATGCCTTACTTATCAGTAAGTTAACTGTCATCTGCATTAGAACACATTAACAATTCCCATCCCCTAGTATACATAAAAACAAAAACAGTATGGTAGACTGGTGCTATTTATAGAATTACCAAACAGGTACAATTATTAAAAATTTTACCAATATACCCATGTCAATTAATATATTCCAAAACAAGCCTTGTCCAAATCACATGGAGAAGAAAAAATGCCACTTACTGCATGTAGTCTTTCCACCAAGGATATGTCTCCCAAAAAGCTATTGGTGTTGAACCATGCATCAAAATCCTGCAAAGAAAGAAATTGTTAGAAATTAGCAACTTGCAGTATAAAACAAAGTTCTAATTTTTAATTATACTCGATTGGGATAGTAACTGTCTCACAAATTATGTAAAACAAGTATTTAAATTAAGCAGATCGATAATGCAACGATAGACTCACTAATTATAAAGGTCATGTAATGTTGTTTCATCCCAAACAAATTTATGATTTAAAAAATTCTATGCATAAATTATAATATTTTAGCCAACCCACGACATTAATGTAAAGAGTTAATTACATATTCTGAAATAAAATTGTTTATATTTGAATTAACTAAAATATCACGTGCTACTACATGCTGGAAAAGAACACGTTCTTCACTGCTAACGGTAAGAACAACAACACACACAAACACACGTGTTTTTGATGTTTTCATTCTTTCAATGCCAATGCAAACATGAAACTATTATATTATTTGTGTGTGAGCAAGCATTAACTACCGTTCAATCAAGATGAGAAGAACTGTGGCAAAGTCTCGAACTAAAGTGGATATCATTTGCTTTCACCTCTCGCTTCGCCTTTGCTTGAGCCTGTTCACTAGGCCGCCAAAGCTGCTGGAGAATTTTTCATCCGATACATACATGGAATGTGCAAATTTACATTGTGAGTTAGCAACACAACTTAACAATTCTCGCTGCATCTATCTCTTACTTGGCACTGATGAATTCGTACCATACCCCGTTCGATTAAGAAATATTGACCCTGGCAGGCCTTGTCAGCTCCTGCTCAGAATGTGATGGGTAAGCCTTTCACAGGAAATGGTAAGAACACTGGCCTTTGGCAAGAGGTGACGAGAGGCCAAGCGAGGGTTTATATACGTGCGCATGAGAGCGACACGGGGTCTTTTAATCTGGAATCATCGGAGAAGCAGGAGCTACTGGTCTTATTTCTAAACCGAACAGGGTAAGCTAGTCTACACCCATTCTGCCATTTGCATTGCTCACTTCAGTCTAGAAACGAATCATGAGTCTATTTTAATGTATAGTTAGATATTTGTACCTGCCCGTTCAGGGCTGTCTCTACCATCAACTAGTTCTAATAGTACATCCCTATTTAAGATCCCGCGTTCAGAGGAACGCTACGTGGTGGATTGATGCGGGCCTTTTCATTTTCTTTTGGAAATGAAAAGCGTCAAAGACTTGTTTTCTTAAACAGACATGAAAATTGAAAGGATAGGCATGGCTACGTGGTTTGAGATGCGTGGGCTTTTCATCCATTTTTACGGAAATGTGATGAAAATTAGCGCTACGTAGTGGAGTTGCGGAATTTTTTAATTTATTTCACTCTGAAATAAATGAAAATTGAAATTTGTTAAATAGTGACATGTCAGAATTGTTTTTTTCTCCGCGAATCTTTATTTTTGGGGAAAGCTGCGTAGCACGCAGTTTTAATGTTAATGATGGTTAATGTCGATAATCAGCTTTAATTCAGTCCTTACCCACCACACCCACCCAATAGGCTAATCACCCGCTGCATTAAAGCACATTACAATGCGGAGGAAACGAAAATAGAATGTTTCCTTTGGTAGCCACGGGCGCTTTTGCTTCGTCGCGGTTTTCCGCGTCGATGCGATGTGGCATAAGGTACGTCCGTCATTCCGCGCGCCGGAAGGTTCGATGTCGGACATTCGAGTGTCATATTCCGCCCAGAATTTGGCCAGCCCGGGCACGTCTACCGACAAGCCCTTGTCATTCCGCTCCTAGTAACGCCGTGGTTCGCTCGAACCCGGTACCTTCGGTCAGGGCCTGATGGCTATGACAAAACTACCACCTGGGAAATTATCATCAATTCCCAGGATTTTATCTAAATTTTAAAAGTGGCACTTGATTTTGATAACCCTTGTTTTTGCAGTAGTCTCTTGAACAATTTGGTATTTTTTTTAACGTAAATTTGGTGCGTAACTTATGATATTTCGGCTATAAACGATACGACTCAATCACACCATGATGTGTGTACTTAGTGGGTCACAGCAGAGAGTATTGCTGAAGTTAATTGTGTTTTAATTAATTAAAGTCCTTTAAAGTTTCAATTTCATATATATTTTTAAAACAGACCGTAACTTGTTAATGATCCGAAAAGTAACGCCGTTTGTGTTTATGTGTTTTAAGTTAAACTGTTAAAGATTATCGCAAGGAGGATATTTAATTTTATCACGTATAGTTTTGAAATGCACAAGGATCAGTGGTCGACTCACTCGTAATTTAAAATGACTGAAATCTCCTCGCCCCGAAGATGGGAGCCTTGGTACTAATAATTGTAGTGCAAATTGATAAGGAGATAGTCGAGAGAATACACGAGTCAGTCGCAGAGCATTTTATTTTTACCTTGTTTAAGGAATATTTTTTTACTAAAGTAAAGTTAATATGTGAAAAAACGAAACGCTAATTATATTTCTAGGAATAGAGGAGCAATTATATGTCCGCTACTATACGCTGGCGTAAGTAGTAAGAGTGACGCTACCATTCGGCTAGAGTATAACCCGCTCGTTGATTCAATGTTCTAGCTAAGGGATAATAATAGGTGTTTTTAGTTGTACGCGCAGAAATACCGGTAGTGAAATATAAAAGAGTGCGCAAGTGTTTATATATATGTTTTAAGGAATAGAGGAGCAATGATGTCCGCTACTAAAGGTAGTAAGTGTGACGCTCCCTTCCATTAGTTTTAAGGTTATGTCTTCCCCTACGAATTAATTGTGTACACAGAGGTACCCGTAGCAAGAGGAATGACACTGTCATTGTAGCGCAATGACATAAGAATGACTTAGTCTGCATGACTTTTAGTTGTTAAAACACCATAGTTAGGCGTAAGCCAACTTGTAATGAAAAGTAGAACGAGACGTAAGCGGTATTCAAGGCGTGGAGTATTTCACATATTAACGAGATTTTTTTGTTATTATCCATATATTTATTGTCTCCTTCAGCTATTTATTAAAGGATAGCTTAATATTCCGCCTTTTGCGTTTTCTAGCTTTGAATTTTAAATACCTTAAATTTCATGTGTATTTATATTATGATATTTATATTTCAAGTTACGGCATTCCTTAATGTTTAAATAAACACTCTTCAGCATTATTCAACAGATTTCGTGTGGTTATTTAATCGCATCGCAAATCACTAAATCACTAAATAGCGATAAAAGTTAAAAAGGTTGTTTAAATTAAGGCAAAACTGGTTGTCATTTTTTTCATTAAATAACGATGAAGTATTGCGAATAGTGTAATCAATCAAGCCCTCCCCTTAGGTATAATCACGTTTCATTCCGTCAGCTTACGATAGGTTTAAACACGCAAGTTTAATCTCTGCACCGAAAGCACGATTCATTCGTTGTTTTCCTTTTGTTCCTTCGAACTCAGGATATGTGCAGTCGCAAGACTCAAGTCCAGGATTTTCCTCCCACGTAAGTCGCCAGATTTCCGTGCGGAAATTTTCACATTCGAGTTAGCGGAAGAAACATATCTTATTTCAGTCTCGGAGAGAGAGAATTTGATGACACCTTTCTTTGTTGTAAATGAACTTTACACTCAGCTGGCGTCGACACTGAAATTCCTAGCCTCCCTAAGAGACGAAAATAAGAGCCTCTTCAAGGGCGCTTATTTATGCGTTTTTCTCGTTCCTTCAGAATTTTCAAAAGTTTCCCGAATGAAATTTAATTACTTCTTACAGATTAATTTCATGTTAATCTTCGTAAAGTAAGTAATAGCGAGTAATTGTGCTTATATTTTAATCTCCCACACGTCATAGACTTTAGTTGAAGTAATATCATACGAAATCCTACAATTTTCTCCCGGCCCGGCGTCATGATGTTCATTTACGGTTCCGTTTCAATTTTTTTTCCTAAGGCGACCATAAAAAGTAGTTTTGTTTACCTTATTAGGCTAAAAACTCAAAAGAGTGGATTTAGACGCCTACAGTTGTCATGGGTCAAGTGTAATCTCTTACGCGACGAGCATTTATGCTAAGTGACAAAGAAAATACACGGCGGGCTATAGCATGACGTAGAGTAGTTTTCCTCTTTTCTGTTTAACGCAATGCCTTATATTTTTTTTCCCTTTATTCTCAGAACCGTAAATTTACTTCACAGATAGCCAAGAAATGTTTTCTAAATCAATAACCCAGTTTAGTTTCAGTTTTGAATTTACTGTTATCCTATTACTAATTTGGAACTTCATTTTAACTGTTTATTTATGCTATACGTCAGGCTTATGCAAGCGCAAACAAACCTTGACTAGTGAGCGCTAACAGTGCGTCACTATGTCGCCTTGATTTATTCATCCATTCTATTATGTACCTTTCGTAATTAATGATTTTAAGGTCATTGGAGCCATGTCATTTACTCTTTTATTTTACTTGTGGTTAGGTCCGTTTTAACAGCTGTGACGTTACCAAATTTTGGGTTAATTTTTTTTTCTCGTCAGTTCCTCATTTTTTACAATGCTTTGACACTTCTGACATGATATTAATGGATTTCGTCGGGTTAATTTTCTGATACCAGGGGATATATTTTATACCATCTACATATTACTTTTATATATTTATCAATATTTAATCCTACATATTTTCGTTTATTTTATAGTGCCATGTCATAACTTTAGCTTTATATTGCACATTATTTTATATTTGGGAGAAGCCAGGGGCTATATATATATAATTTAGTCAATATATACATATATTACTTTTGATGAAGTCAGATTTTTCATTTTAATGGTGTTCCAGTGTTACGGCGTCAAATGACATTTTCCGCCTTTTATTTTCTTTAGCCTTCATTCAAACTTTGTTTTATAATTTTTATCACTTATTGGGCAGTTTATTTTATTTTAGTTTACTTATCTTTACTCATGATTTTCACTTGCCTATAGAAGACGATTACTTTACACATTTTTTATATATTTTCATATTGAATGACTGAGAGCAATGTAGTTTTCCCATGTCTTACCTGTTTCCTACCCTGTTCGGGAATTCCACGAGTTCAAGGAATCTCGAAAGTAGTCCAGCGATTTTTTTTGAGGCCGGAAGAAGAACGCATTCCTGAAGGCTTTGGAGCTCACCAGCCTCCTTTGGTTTTCAGCGGTGTATGTCACTTAGCAGCACCGAAAATCCTATTCCAAGTGGCATCCCAGGATCAGAACAGCGTCAGAAACATCAGAAGAAATGTCATCTTCCAGAGCAACCCCCCCCCCCACGACTCTAACCCCCTTAAGAAGAAGCATGAACATCTTTCATGTACATCGTCCCCTTTTGCTCTGTAAGGCCAGGCAGTGTCCTTCACCACATATTGGAACTTTCCGGGTACAGTCAACGACCCAAATGTGTTGAGACCCAGCCCTGTGGATCAGCAACCTGCCAGGCCACCTGTGACGTTTCATCCTACCAGTGGCCATAATTACTGTATGCAATGGCGTCTGCTGTGAACTTTCGGGGGCCTATCCTAACATCCCCCCAGTGTTCGCCATTGGACAAGGCATATTTTTGGGGCTTGGAACCGCTACTTGGAGTGGCTTCCCATGGACTACCCTGTGTTCGCCCGCCCCACGGCCCACGTCTTTTCATCTGACCTTTGCTGCCCAGTATTCCGGAACTTTCCACACCGGGATTCGAATCCGGTCCCCCAGTGAAAATGATCGGTCAAGGACCGTGTATGTCACAGAACAGTGCTTCGTACCCCAGGACTCCGGGGTTGGAATGTATTTGGATTGCCCTGCCGTCTCATTTCTCAGGTCATAGTGTGCACACATAGTATGCTAAGAACGTCAGTGGCAAGTGCAAACATAACCTTCATCTATTTTTTTAATCTTCGTGTGGTTGTGCGCAGTCCAGTGGAGTTTGGTGTTTACCACGGTCCTTTTCTCTCGCCTCGAACTGTCATCCTGATGAGGCGGAAGATTGCGAGCATGCGGCATTAAAGTTTCTCACGGATTACGTTCTGTGCTTATTTAGCACTTGTTCAGAAGCAAGTCGCATGTATCGCGTTACGATGCAGTGTGTTGAACTTTCCGCTGACTCCACGGACCTGCGAACAACACTTTATATCGCATGTTGACCAACCGTCAGCATTGTTGATTACGAAAGACTCTTCCAGCGTGTGGCTAATGTAAACATAGGACTTTATTTCAGCATTCAAACTTGAGCTTAATTCTGTTTCATTTAATTTTCGGTGAAGGGTATCCGACATTTTTTTTTATTAGTATTTTATTTTATGTATCCTTTTGTTCATGTAATAAACAAAACCTTTTAAATTTTGGTGAATGGCAGAAGGTTCAATTTAAACTTTAATTATTACAATTTCAATTTTGGAAATTGTTTCGCAAGAGGGAGTGTCGTACCATACCCCGTTCGATTAAGAAATATTGACCCTGGCAGGCCTTGTCAGCTCCTGCTCAGAATGTGATGGGTAAGCCTTTCACAGGAAATGGTAAGAACACTGGCCTTTGGCAAGAGGTGACGAGAGGCCAAGCGAGGGTTTATATACGTGCGCATGAGAGCGACACGGGGTCTTTTAATCTGGAATCATCGGAGAAGCAGGAGCTACTGGTCTTATTTCTAAACCGAACAGGGTAAGCTAGTCTACACCCATTCTGCCATTTGCATTGCTCACTTCAGTCTAGAAACGAATCATGAGTCTATTTTAATGTATAGTTAGATATTTGTACCTGCCCGTTCAGGGCTGTCTCTACCATCAACTAGTTCTAATAGTACATCCCTATTTAAGATCCCGCGTTCAGAGGAACGCTACGAATTCTCAACCAGAAGCAAGTGGATAAAGCGTGGGCAATGGAATCAGCTGTTTAGCATGTAATCCTGCCATTGCATTTCTAAAATATATGGCAATCTTCAACACATTGTCATCAGCAGGCACAACACAAGGAGATACTGACAAACATATTAGATACACTACTCACTAACATACTTACGTCAGCTGAATTGAAGACGTCAGGTAGCAGAAAGTTCAACAAGGACCACAACTCGTGAAGGTTATTTTGCAATGGGGTACCGGTCAGCAGCAGGCGATTAGTCGTCTTAAATTCACGTACAATTTCCGACAGCTTCGACTTCTCATTTTTAATTCTGTGTGCTTCATCAATGACCATATACCTCCAATTGAACTTTTTGAAGACTGCTTTTTCTTTGATCACCATTTCGTATGAGGTAACGCAGACATCCCACTCCCCAGGCATCAAGGTCTCCCGTATGAAGTTATTCTGTGAATAAGAAAAAAGTAGTAATGTATAAATACTACAATGCATGAAGCCTAACATATCTGCTCTGAGTAGAATTGACACTGATGGCTACACAGGGTATCTACCAAAACAACACAAGCAGAATTCTTGACCGTTTCATGATTTTTTGACCTTCTTTTTGTTTTTCTTAACCTATATTCATTCGACCTCTACTTAGGTAAAGTTGGAAATTAGCAATTAAGGAAATAAATATTTATTTAATGAGAAACCCCTACTGAAAGGCTAGTTAAGATGAAAACTGAATCTGTATTTAACAAGAGAATTAGACACTTTATCTATTAATGCATCCTGGACTGCAATTGGCAGAGTAGACAGTCTGGCATCTGAACTCTCAGCCAGTATAATTTGAAGTGGGTCTCGTGTTGTCATCCCTATATGTACTTGTGATTCCCTTGATCCATCTCACCACCATTCATCCTCATCTTCGCGATTAGCCAAAGGGGCAGAAAAGTGAAGTGAGGTAAAATAAACTAAATCAATCAGTCAATGTGATAGCAAAAATTCTTGAACACAATCACTTTCAATAAGGCTGTCCTACGGAGCACATGCAGCAGAGGGACCCTTGCAGCATGTGACAATCAGTGTTGCCACAATCTGAGGGCACAATTTCAATTTGCAATTTTCCCAATTTTTCCATTTGTACGAGAAATCAGATAATAATATTAACAATAAGCAGTATGATATTTTCGTTGCTAATTGTATCACACGTGAATCATGTTAAAAATTAACAAGGGATCGGTCACGCTCTCTGTAGTCACGTCGCCAGTCGCGGGTGAGCGTGGCATTCACCCTTCCTTTTTCACTGTATTTTAATTTTTTCAAATCTATTTTTTGTACTTGTAATGATCTGTTTATTATAATCATTTATCACAAATAAACATTTTTGTTTCAAAATGTTTATTTGTTTTCAAACAGCGTAGTATACATCGTCGAAGTCAACAAGTCTCAGTGTTAACAAAAAGTGCATGTTCCTCTGAGGTAGTTCCATCTGACCTCCAGAAATCTGATATGACATAAAATCACTGAGACACTTTTCGAATTTTCTATTAACACGACAAGAACATATAGGTACGCAAACTCACTAGAAACAGGATAGACCTACTGACTAAATAATGCACAAATGGAAATAAAAATATATAACGTAATCGGTTGCGTATGAGCTATGCGCTCACTCTGACAACACTATTTCCACAACAATGGTCTTTCTAATAATGCCGTTTACTTCATCTCATAAAAATTTGATCAGGTCGCTTGTGAAACTCTAAAAGTCAGCTAGAGAGCACCACAGGCCAATATTTTAAATACTGTTAAAATGGCACTTCATTAAAATTTAAAGTGAGCTCTGCGCACCCACGACCAATCGTGGGTTAAACAAATTTACAAGATGTCTCAAGTTCTGACCTTGGTCAGGCATGAATTTAGAATTGTCTTCGTTCCATTGCCCATTTTATAAGTTCATCATTCATCCTTATCCTTCCTTTTAACTCAAAATGTAGAAAAATGCTGTAAAATAAAATAGCAGACCTCAGTGTCTGAGTAGTTAGCACAGCATGCTATGATGTCAGAGGTTCTAGATTTGAATTCCGACCTGGGCACAGGTGTTTTTCCCTTCGTATAGCAACACTGGTGACAATGGGTGAGACAACCGGATTAATTTCTTTCCAGTTTCCAGAAACTTCTCTCCTGGTTTTCCAGTGTTTCTGCATCATGTTGCAAATCCCCAATCATGAGAACATTTAACATGTTCTCTATTTCTTTAACCCATTTGGTGAGTTATTTTAGTGTGTTCTGAACTTGGGAGAATATACGAGGAAAGTCATGAAAACAGGGTTGAAATGTCAGAAGAAATTTCTAATTGTGGGATGGTTGTTATGTAAACGTCTAGGAAGTTGTTAAAATTAAAGTTCAGTGTATTACATTACAAAGAACAAAATATCTGGTGGGTACGAGGGGAATATCATCTCTTCAAATCAAGTCACTAATTCACTTTTTCACTACCAAAATAACAAATCCCAAATTCTTGACTTTATCATGCTTTTTTCCCCATTTTTGTTAACATTTATTTAGTCTCCCCAGAACAGTTGTAAATTAAGAAAAATAGATATTTTTATTCAATGAAAAATCCATACCACAAGGTCAGTTCAGATTAAAACTAAAGCTGTACTTTAACAAGAGATTTAGACTTGCTTTTATTATTAATGCATGTAAAAATTAATGCTTCATCCTGGATGGGGAAGGCCACATTACTCTATTTAATATTTTTACAAAACTCCATGCACACAAGAATGTAATTCTTAAGAAACAAAGTGAGCAAATCTTAATCACAACTCAACACAATTTCAGATTTCCAAATATTCAATTTTATCAAATCCCAGTACAGGTACAGTGTAACTCCAATTTTACGTTCTCAGATTATACATTTTCCCACCTTATACATTAAATCGTGATGGTCCCAACATAGCAAAATGTTACAATTCTACTAGATTTTACATTTTTCCGCATTTTAAGTTTTTCAGCGTGGTCCCCTGAAAACCGTAAAATTGAGGTTCTACTGCATATAATGTATATTCACTATACTGTAAAATTATTGACCACAAGCATAATGTCTTGACTTTTTCTTGATTGGAAGGCACCCTGACGTAGTATTTTTGAACTGTGGTAGATTTTGCCCCTTTCTTACGAAGCTGCCAGAAAGGTGGTGAAATTGATCAGTGCTCAAGAAATTATGTAGAAAAATGAATGGTGACTTCGATTGAAATAGATTACACGCCTTTATGTCACAGGATGAACAATGAATCAATTATTTCATGAATCCAGATCAAGAAAATAGATATGGAAAATAGAAAAAATAGAAATTATTTGATTTACCCTAGTTTCCTGATCTCCTATGAGGCACACTGCTCTTAGAGTTGGACACCACTTCTTGAACTCATTCATCCAATTCGCCAACGTGGACTTGGGGACTATTACAATATGAGGGCCTGGAATACTGCGGTAATGCTTCATGTACCTGCAAGAATAGAAACATGTTCTTCACAAACTCAAGTACAAATTATTATGTTATAAAAAAAACAACCCTTTTTACAAGAAAAAAATAATAATATAATTTTAGAGCTAAGGTGATACCACTTTGAACCGATTCCAATATAACTAACTAACTAACTAACTCTCTAGCCTTCTTAAACCCGAAGGTTCATGGCTGCAGCAACACAGGCCTTCCATCTGTCCCTATCTTGAGCAAGATCTATATACTCTTTTCCATCCCTACCGATTTCCTTTAGGTCCATCTCAACGTTGTCCCTCCATCTTCGTCTTGGCCTTCCTACAGGTCTCTTACAATCTGGTTTCCCAACAAGAATCCTGTAAACTCCTCTTTCCTCTCCCATTCGTGCCACATGGCCTGCCCACCTAAGTCTTCTTGATTTAGTTATTCTAATAATATCTGGACATGAATACAAATTATGTAGTTCTAAATTATGTAACCTTCTCCACTCACATGTCTCCTCGTCCCTTTTAGGTCCAAATATTTTCCTAAGGATCTTATTTTCAAATACTCTCAATTTATGTTCCTCTTTCAATGTAAGGGACCAAGTTTCACACCCATATAATACCACAGGCAAAATTACTGTTTTGTATATTTTAACTTTTAGTTCCTTACATATTAAACGAGAAGACAAAAGTTTATGAAGAGAGAAGTAACATGCATTTCCTGAATTAAGCCTACTTTTTATTTCCTCTTTAATATAATTTTCATTTGTTAATATTACTCCTAAGTATTTGAATTTGGAAACTGGTTCAAACGAGTTGTTATCAATAATTAGATTTTGATTATTACCTAACACTTCGTTTCGGCCTGTAAGCATATATTTAGTTTTCTCTTTGTTAACTTCCAAACCTATCTCTTTAGCAGTTTTGAAAAATATTTTAGCATTATTCTTAATCGTATTTATATCATCCCCCAGTAAGTCTACATCATCTGCATATGCTAACAACTGAGTAACACCATTTAATTTTAGTCCTTCTTTAGTTTCTTTTACCTTCCTTACAGCATATTCTAAGGCAAAATTAAAGAGCAATGGAGATAATGCATCTCCTTGTTTTAACCCATCATGAATTATAAATTTGTCAGACATATTATTACCCACACGAATTTTACTTTCTGTTTCACTGGTGCATATTTTTATCATATTAACAAGCTTCTTAGGTATTCCAAACTCTACTAATATATTATATAATTTATCTCTTTTGACCGAATCATATGCTATTTTGAAATCAATGAATAGCTGATGGACATTTTGATTATATTCCCACTTTTTTTCAAGTGCCTGTCTGATGTGAAAAATTTGATCTGTAGTTGATCTGTTACGTTTAAATCCACATTGATAATCACCTATAATTTCATTAGCATATGGGGTTAGTCTTGTTAAAAGAATGTTAGACAATATTTTGTATGTTGTTGAGAGTAGAGAAATTCCACGGTAATTATTGCAGTTCATTTTATCACCTTTTTTAAACACAGGAACAATTATGGATTCTTTCCACTGTTGAGGGATTTCTTCTTTATTCCATATTAAACAAATTAATTTATGAATTTGACATATTAATGAATTTCCACCATATTTAATTAACTCAGCTGGTATTAAATCAATGCCAGGTGCTTTGTTATTCTTAAGCCTTTTAATAGCATCTTTACATGTAAAGTAAATCTAAAGCAGAAAGTTGTAACAGTGTGAGTTTGTATACACTGCTTCATCTGAAAGATCACGGACGACGAGATTGAAGTCGCTAAATATTTTGGAGACTTAAATTGGAAATATTTCATGTAAAACAACAAGATTTGTCCAGGAAAAATGACAAATATGTTACCAAAAGAGCAGTAACGGTTTTTCAAACTTCAGAAAAGCCGTGAAGAACCTAAAAAGTGAATAGGACATTAAAAAGTGACTGGTCCATAGGACGTAAAAATGGCAGCCATCTTCTCGTGAAACTGAAATTTTAAGATAAGTATGAAACATGCATGTAGCTACATTAATGAAAGGCCTAGTTTGAAAATATACGTAAAGTGCCTAATCTGAATGTGGAAAGTGTATTGAACGTATAAATGTACTTAATTTCTCTTGGATTCTTCTGATGATAATCGAGCGTTTCGTGCCGATTTTCTTGTTAAAAATCTACGCATGATTGGAAGTAATTATACGTAGTGTTAAATTGACTTGATGAGATTAAAGTGACGTAAAACTTAAAATATGTAAACAAGACGATGATATGTGATATGTATAATATTGTTTCATAATATGAATGCATTCTTAAAGAAGTGTATGAACGTATATTTCGTACTTGTAATTTTCTAAAATACACTGTACTTTAATTCTTGACATGTGATAATTTTCATTCTTACTTCAAAAATTAATACAGTTATTTGTACAGTAAGTTGATGCATAGAAATTTTGAGTTGAATTTTCAGGAAAGCTTATGATTGGAAATGTGAAAACATTTAATTAATTCTTTTAAGAAATATATGACCGTGACATTCAACAAGCCGAGGAAAGAGCTGAATTGTACAGATATTATGCATGAAAACGCATGTAAAATAAATTAGATACAATAAAATAGATATTACAATATTCTATCACATATTTATGTATTTTCTTTTTACCTTTTTCAGTAATTTTAAGTTTTACAATTTTGGTGGGAAAAAGGTTATTTACGCGCAACTTAGATTTTCCCTTTATGTGAGTTGGCTATGTTTCACAATTTTAGGATTACTTCACAACTTTAGGATTACTCTTCAAGGCGCTCCTTATAGCAAATCGTAAGTTTATTGTCGAAAATCAACCAAAATTAATTTCAAATGGTTTGTACATGCTAATAATACATTTTAAATACATGTTCGCACCCATATAGAAATGAAAGAGCAAATAAAAGCTGTTGAAACCAAACATACGTGTGATTATGCATAAATTGGCATACGTGATACTTCACTAACCAAATTACATCGCTGAATTATTAAAATGTTTTATATGTTTGAAGTTTACATACGTATCTCAGTTATAACAGAGCCAAAGTGATGTAAATTAATATTTGTGATTTTTCTTCACGTTAATCACATCAAGTCAGTTTAATACCACGAAGAATTATTCCAAATCTTGCGTAGATCTTTACGAGGAAAATCGGCACGAAACGCTCGATTATCAAGTGGAAACCAAGACGAATTATGTAAATTTATACGTTCAACAGACTTTCCACATTCAGAGTAGACACTTTATGTTTATTATCAAACTAGGCCTTTCATTTAAGTAGCTACATATATTTCCACAATACTTATCTGTTAGCTCGTTATGAAGAGTTGCCAGGTCCCCATCGAAGAAGAAGCGGTGCGTAGAATGAAAAAAACACTGTTTCCTCATCAGGCTCGTCGTAAGCTGTGAGTGTGTGGGATGAGCTGGGAGGGAGGGAGGGATGGGCATTACTGGGTGGCCTTCTTCAAGCCAGGTGGAGTGGTTGTACTCATGGCCGATATATAGGCCCTCTCCCATCTTTTGCGAACAGAGGTGTTGGCTGGTTGGGGAAGGAGATGGATACTCGCTACCCGGAAGCAGTCGTTGAAACTGATGTTGTGGTGGTTGGTGTGGACGGCGACAGTGAAAAGTTCCAGTTCCGTCTATTTCTCCTCACACCGATGATGCTATGAAATTAGCGAAAATTTTGAATTTTTCTACTGTCCGGTGAGTGTTTCCTTTTACCTTCTTTGATTTTTACTTAGCCCTTTTGGCCCTCCTTGCTTTTATCCATATATATATATATATATATATATATATATATATATATATATATATATATATATATATATAATACTACACTAAAGATGCTGACCAAGGCAGTCTTTATTACACAGAGTGATCCATTGAAGTCTAAACTGCCATGTCAGTGTTTGTGCATTCGGCAGGTGAGGCACTCGCAGCCATATGTCAACACTGTACTTGTCCGTGAATCAAGTGTGCAAATTTCAATAACTAGTTTAAAGAGTGATTTATTTAATTGCAAATTCATGAAATAAGGTGCTGAAACTAAAATTACCCATAACTCACTGCAGTTCTCATTGATTATGTAGATAATTTCTTGGCACATGACAAGTTTCAGTTCTTCCAGGGTGTGTGGATTTGACACGTATAGAGAATTTTTTAATGTATCCCAGAGATAAAAATCACATGGAACTTTTCCACACGGGAATCTTGATTCAAATCGCCTTCTAACTTCACATGCCAAATGCCAATTGAGTTAACACATATGAATCATAAATAAACCCACACTGTGCAGACTGCGCAGTAGAAAGCATTTGCTGAGCCATAACACACTTTGCAGTTTAATACACTAGAAAAAAACAATACGGAGCAAGCACCCCATCACTAATAAAGAGGCCACACAATACACAACAAAGACCCCTAACACTTCACAGTCTCGTGTCTATACTTTCAGCACCTCCGTAAAAACCAGTTTCCTCACACCTTCACCAGCTTATGTTAGTGGGCATCATAATAAAGATGTATAAAAAATGTGTGTGCATCGAAGGAGACTAGTTTGATCACATCCTTTTATAAATCTGGTAAGTAAATAACTTTTTGAAATAGTTACGGAAACTATTGTGTGGCTGCTTCATTGACACTACTAAGCCAAAAACGGCCACGAGTGACTCACTTGCCGACAGGGCAAACACTTCAATGGAGAATAGAACACTTTACAAGTAATGTTTCTCAGTCTTTGAGACATGAAATGATTTTGTTAGTTTTTTGAAATGACAGAACAATAACAATGTATATGAAAAGCAATGTTGCAATCTTATGGAAAAAAACAAACTGAAAATCACTTAGTGTTGATCCAATGGAGGCTGGATGGTCTAAATTTGCAGAAGAATGGCAAAGGACCACTCTTCAAGGACATGTAATCCTGTGCCCAATTTTGAAAAAAATAATTTAAAAAATCTTAAAATATGCAACTAATTTTAGATCATAATTTTCACAAATTTGAAAACGAGGCCCCAAATTGTCCCACATTGTAAATAAATACTTTTTTTTAAAATTCTTGTTGTTATTACATGTAACAGAAAAACATACAAGCAAGGAACTGTGGTTACATTGCATATTTTTTTTTTGGGGGGGGGGGGTGCATTTTGAAAATGCATTTTTTAAAAAAATAGTTTCAATAAATATTTCGTTTTGTCATTCCAGTATGTCATATCTTCAAATGTATATAAATGAACAAAAATGACAGATCTGAATTATAATTTGTAGTTTCCAAGAAATGGCTTGTTAATTGTGTTCCACTTTCTGGTTAGTACAAAATAGTACCAATTGACTATAACAAAGTAAAAGAAGGAAAAAAACAAATCACTTACCCCAAGAGAGAAATGGTTTGAAGAGTTTTACCCAAACCCATCTCATCGGCCAATATTCCATTAATGCCATTTTCGTATAGGGAGATCATCCAGTTCAATCCTCTTGTTTGATAATCACGCAGCTCACCTCCCTTTATATAAGGCGGTGATGCATCAAACCTTGTGATAATGCGAGTGTGAGCATTTGTTTCTGCCAACAATTCCTCGTCTTCCTCTTGTTCGGTTTTTCGGTGCCGATGACTGCAAAATGAATCAATATTTGTAGTGTCATACAACAAAATCAATAACCGATGAATATGCTGTAAAGCAATGTGACCGACCCTCCATACTCGTAGCACTACTTGCAGCTGGAGAATAGCAGGGGACCAACTTCCTTACTTGGATATTTACCTTTCATGTTTAAAATAACATATGCTAAATCATGCAAATTTCCAAAAACAAGTCTGCAGTTACTGATTTCAAGTTTTTATTATGTTTCACATGCAAACATGCGTGAAATTTATCGGAAAACAATCAGATTCTTACATGCAAAAAAATACAAACCACAGCTTCCATTAACCGAGCCACAGAATATTTCCACACTCCTATTACTCTGTTTTATACAATGCGATTGCCAATATGGCTTTTCTTTACATCGCTGTCAAAGTTATAATTCGTACAGCGTGATTGCCATTCTGGCTTTTTTACACATTGCTGGCAAAGTCGTAATTTGTACAGCATGATTATTTTTTTATATACAACGTTTTCGACTTGAGAACTTATGATCTGTCATAGCAACACTGAAATATGATTCACATTTCCTTGAGACCACAAAATTAATTATGAAGATGTAAAAAATATTACCTAGTTGAACGTTACAGATCATCATTTAAATGGAAAGTTTTCGATACTAAGGATTTATTTGTTTGTGTACATTTTATATTAAATATTTATCTCAAAGCACAAAAATGGAACTCTCAAATGTGGTAGTTTAATTATTGTTATTTTACCTAGTCATAATCAAAACCCATCTCATTTATCAGTAGAAAAAATGAGTATCCAAGTGGATTACTATGAATCATCTACAGCCGCGGTTCACAGAAAGAAACTAATGATATACAAGTTCAGTCTGTAGGAAATTCATTTTCTTCCAAATATTAATACCATACAATAACATAGAAACTGGTACTCACGGTTTCAGCAAAGCTGTTTTTTGGTATGTTCTATGAATTTCAGAGGCCACTGCCATCATCCTCATTGGAACTTGACAAGGATGGTGGAAAATTAATAGAACAAACCAAAAAACAGCTTCGCGGAAACCACTAGTACCAAGTTTCTCTGTTATAAAATATATTTTCACATAATTCTAGCTACTTAACTTTATGAACGCTATGTAACTGTGTATAATGACTAATTTCTGAAACTTTTTAAATGTACAAGAAGCCTTGTAACTAGAAACAGGTTAATTTCATGAAAATTGTCTACTAGTGAAATACATGATAACTTCAAATTACACTGGCTTGGAAAATACGACAGAATGTGACAAGCAGCAGCAGCATATCTGTAAAATGGCCCTACAACAATGTGATGATAAACCAACAGTAACATCTGCCACACACTTTATGGCATGACAGCTCACATGCTAATCACCAATGAACAGAACACTGCCATAATGCTACTGATTAATATTTCTATAGCCATAAAACAAGTGGTTTTACCAGAGTTTACATTGTCGGGCAAATCATGTATTGCAAATTAACAGATGTACTATTTAAAAGAATGTAAAGCTACTTACTCTCCAGACTCTGATATTCTCTGTTGCTCCGGTATGATCTTCTTAGGTCGACCTGGTTTAATCTTCAATGGGCTTGAAGGGGGCTTATCACGTTGGTTTCCTGACATAAAATGGGTGAAGATCTCAGTTTGTTGTAGGAGGTAATCGAACCGTTTGCTTCGATCAGTTTCCTAAAATTAATAATAATTAATATCACTGTATAAAGGGCATCGAATTAAGAAATAGCCTAATGTTGGGAAGAGAAGTCAAAAAAATTTGGTGTCATCAGCTTTTACCAATCATTCAAGTCTCACAAAGTTTCAAGCATTTAACTGCACCTGTCGTTCAAAAGGTTCGCTAAACATGAAAGAAAAAGAAAATCTCACACCAAGAAGGTAAAGTTCTCAATGAGAGCACACAAATATGGAGGTAGGGCCACACACAATCACAATATTGGCCATTATTTTTTTATTTTGAAAGTGATTAGCACCATGTTACAGCCACCTTTACCCACTTCAAGTACTCATTTAAGAGACTGGGTGCACCTCAGAGCCACTTTAGGCAGGAACAAGGTTGGAAAACCTTGTACCCATCCTGGAAATCGAACCTGTCTCTCCCAACTGGACCACTGTGGTTCTTCCATGAAGAAGAGTGGATTTTATATCCAAAATCTTGGCTAGTAAAAAAATGCTACATTGTTCTGGACCTTCCACCTCAGTGGAAACTCTGTTTCAAGACCGTAACTGTTCATTTACGGAAGGCATGTTGTTTATCTGTCTGTGCACTTACATTATGTTCAAACAATCTTCAGCGCAAAAATGATGAGCTAGTATGTTAGAGACAGCATGTCAGCTGGTAAAGCTTTTCATGGCAATGGCCTGGCATTACTGCACATGAGCCGGCGACTGTCTCACATGTATGTGCGGGAGAATCATGTATGCACATGATTGTCATCCATCTTGCAAGATATGCGAGGAGTAAACATAAATACTTTTAAAAACTACATCTTAATAATCTATATTTGCTTAGCCAGTAACACAAAAAGCACATGAGAGACTCCATTCTATGGACTTGTGTGATGCACAATCATTGGAAAAGTATCTGCTGGTGAAATTAATTACATTATAGTTACTAATGAAATCATCGATACCTATCAACTAATAAACAGGGTCTCTAAAAAGTCATGCAAGTGAGATATTGTTCGTACATAACTTTTGTACAAAAAGCAATAAAGACATGAAACTTACACTGAATATTAACTTTGTATGTGTGAATAATTTTGAAACTTTAAACAAGAAAATCATGCCCTACATAAATAGTATGCGGAAAAAGTTACAGAGGTGTAAAGAAGTTCTTGATTGATTTGTGTTTTAAGTCCACTTTATGCACAATAAGGCTAATTGGGACTGGACCTACAGTTTAAAGTGGGATCCGAACCACTATGTGCCTCCACAGGGAATTCTTGATTACAAGGCGACAACGCAACCACTGCATCATCAAGGAGACCCCATAAAGAAGTTCTTGTGAAAAAAAAAACTATAGTTACAATAATTTTTAATATGTATCAGTGGCCTTTGTGGGAATATATCAAATTGATCAAAGAATGCTAACTTTTTATGTATTACAGATGATTCCTGGGGTTAATTATAACATTCATAAACAAGGGTTTTTTCTTTTAATCATGAGGTGTACTAGCAACATTGATCATGTCAGAGGGAAGTAGCAGGTAGGCCCGACATTTGGCCATGTCATTCAATCGATGCCACGATCAAATAAAAGAATTGAAATTTGTCGTACAAAAACCTAACCTACCTATTTTCTGCAACATTCATGTACAGCATGACAAAGTAAATAGCAGTGTAAATTTTATGTTACCATTGTGTTGTGATTGAGCATGATATTATGTATAATCGTGAGGAAGAAGGCCAAATGTGTTCAATAGTCTGTTGTTATCACAAGAGAGTTAGTTTAGCTTTTTCAGACACCATGTCATATATTTGTCGAAATGTTAATAAACCTTGTTCGTGATTTAAATACAGAATACATTTTATTTCGTCTATCCACGTGTATATAGGAATTTTAATCACTCTGAACGTTTCAAGTTACCTTTTTGTACAAAGATTACATGTGTTCAAAACATCACTTGCGGGGACTTTTTTAACACATTCCTGCGCATACTTACCAGTTTTGTTTCAAAATCCTCAAACTTGTTCCGGATTCCTTCAATTGGAGTTTCTGGGGGTGGCGTGCTCTGCAGAAGAAACAAAAAACTTGATGATATACAAAAAAAACTGCAACTAGAGACTACAGATTCTTACATAAATACCCATCTTGTACACACAAAAACCTCTAGAAGATAGACATGTATATTCTTGAACTCTCTTTAGATCCTGATGCCAATCAGGAGGGGGAAAACAAACATTCATGTTTACATTAAAACATGGTAACTTCTTAATGGTATAGCAATAATACTGTTGCCTTGGCATTAAGGAATCCTGGGTTCAACGGCTCAAACTCTCAGCGCAATCCCGTTTCATAACTAAATAGCCTAACTGGGTATAAAGTGAACTCAACTTCAGTAGGTAGAACATTCAATCTAAGGGGTTCAAAGCATAATTTCGATCATCACTAGGGAACGGAAGTTTAGGTAAATAAATGTTTATTCCGCGATAAGATAGAGACCCTTGTTTTTGCCAAAATTCTGGTCATAGCCTTATATGTCAACACAGCAAATTTTATTTTACATAAAAACACATATTTTCCAGTTTTCCATATGCACACACCTCTTTCATATCGACAGTGTCAGGTTTGTTTTGTCTTTGAACACGCTCGCTGGCAGACTTCTGGCGCCTTGCCTACGATCCTATTGGGGGAAAACATTACCCCCACTGGATCTAACGCACAAGTGCTAATATTCAAAATGTACAGACATTTTTGGGAAAACCAAGGTTTTCAAACTTTGTGCCAAATTGCACGTGTTTTGGAAGGTGAAGTAGAGGTAGAGGAAGCTTTGGAAAACTTCAATGTTAGTGACATTTCATGCTTCAAATATGCAAGAATTGTTTCTGGAGCAATCTTTCTCACAATATAAGATTTTTTTTTTTTAGAGAGATAATCGTCACAGATTTACAATGGAGAATTTGGAAAAAACTATGGTGATCCACTGCAACTCTTCTAAAAAAGAGGTAAGCATTTACAAACTGATTTCAGGTGTTTAAAATGGATGTAATATTTTGTTTTTGTTACCAAATATTTTTTATTTTTGTCACATATTTTCCTCTTTTTATCACATATTTTCAACATTTATGACACAAAAAATAAATATTTTTGAGTAGCACATAAAGTTCTGTTCCCTAATCATCACACTGCAGCTCCTAATTCTCAACACTGCACCTCATTCTCCTAATCTGAGATGAGCTCTTGATTATTATACACTAACATACAATTAAAAAAAAAGTAAGGAAGGTGTACTTTTGGAACTGAACAAGGGTACACATCATTGTATCGGTTATTGTTATCATATGTCTGCAATGGAATTTTTCTTTGGAAAACAGAAATTGCATAATATGCAACCCTTAATACATGCAATCTTTCATCCACAGCTTCAATATTTACTACTAGATGTTTATATTTCTAGTTTACTAAGAAACCTGTACCAAAGGTATTGTGTGTGCGTGTCCACTATAGAATAGTGTGAAGTTACTGGTATCCATAACCTCTATTCCATTCCAGCATATTTCTTGAATTGCCACTACATCCACTTTGTATTTCTCCATTTCCATTTTTAGTTGTTTTAGCATCCCTGCGATATGTAACTTCTCACGTTCCCACCACCAAATCTTGGTCCATTTTCTTGCCTTGTCGTACATCCTTTAAATCAATCCGATGCTTATCTCTTGGCTTCTCAACAATAGTGATCATGGTGGGGTTGTTAGCACCATGCCCAACCTGGATGGCTAGGTTATATGGTTTTGGGGTTTACATACCCTAGGATGGTTGCTTTCACTACAGCTCCAGGGCCCATCCTGCCCCTGGTTTTACTTCAGAGTTTTCCTTCTCCTAGTCTTTGGGAATCCCTCCCTTCTCCACAAGCCAGTGGATTCCCTTTTCTCCCAAGAGGGTGGGTTGCCTCTTCCGTCGTCTCTGCCGTTCTGAAGGACTCCTTCTCCACCACAGATGCCATTGGGGTCTTCGCCATAACCCTGGCTAGGGACAGTTATTGGTAACACTGGCAATAATCATAATTATAAACAGCCTGCAAGTTACTGTGGAATGTTATCCTGGTTTGTATAGTACATGTTTACATATTATGCAATTTCTGTTTTCTAAGGAAAATTCCATTGCAGACATATGGTTACAAATTTGATGAAGGTGAATGACCCCACTGTGGGGTTCCTTATAGAACACTCACACACACAGACATACTATATTTGAATTTTGTTACTTAGTGTTGCTTTTCTGCTACTTTTGACTAACTGTGATGATGAAGATGAGTTATGATGTGACGAAATCAACTAAGGGGCACTCACAAAGAACAACACATATGTCCAACGAGGATTCGAACCTGGAACCCCTGGCATTGAAGCATGCTTTGTGGAAACCACTCTGCCACAGAGATTGGCATAAAACCATTATTGTGGGAAGGTGTTCGCTTACATTTCCTACACATACTTCAAACAATTCTCTGCATTTATCCTTGCTAGTAAATTTTACTAACATTCTTTACTATAAAGGATAGATAGATTATATTAACTAGGGATGGCCAAATCCGGATAAGATTCTACCCAGATGTTGGATAAATTTCTATCCGGAATTCAGGTGTTTTGATATCTGGATATGTGGATTATCCAAAACACCTGTGCATTATTTTCCTGTAGTTTACGGTTATTACAAGCATAAGAAAACAGTTTTTCTTTGTGACGTTTCAGGAGAACACACGCTCCTTTCATCAGACTACAGGAAAATAATTCTATAATGCAAGCAATGCGTACATACAAGAAAAACCTGTGCATTATCTGGATAGTTTTATCATTTATCCGTTCCACTGACTCTCCGCATATTCTTCTATTCCTCATGTACGTATTTCTACTGATCGATTCCTTACAAACCCTTCATCCAATCTGTCTGTTTATCCAATTTACAGATTCTTTGCACATTTTATATATGTTTACCATTTGTGCCTAAACAGACCTCTGCATTACTAAGTGCAGTAAAAATGTTGAAAGTTTTCCACCGTAACAAAAAACATAACCTTATCAGTTTGGTATCCCCAACCTCTATTTGGTAATTACTTCCTTAATTCCAAGCACCATTCTTGCCAGAATAGCTTACTGAACTTTAATAAGTAAATAGCAATCTGAATGATTAGTCTACAGTTATTACAAGCATAAAACCACAACGAAAAACTGTGTTTTTATGCTAGTAATAACCATAGACAACAAGATAAATAATTCTACAATGCAAGCAATGCATACATACAAGAAAAATTATGTAATCTGAATGCACAGATTATCTGAATACTTGGATATCAGGAATGACTGTATTAGTCTGATATCTGTAATGTTTGGATATCCACATTATCTGTTGCATCAAAATGGGTATCGGATAATTTGAAACCCAGATTTTGTGGCTACTGTCTACAAGTGGCTGCACTGCACTATCTACTAGAGATATGGATGCCTACGTCATTATCGCAGCTGGTTCTAAGCCCCAAAATAGGAGGGTGAAAGGTTAGTTATAAAGCACCAAGGGTTCCCCAATGCCAAGTACAACACTGAAATTTAGAAGACATGAAGATAATAATGATCAAAGGACAGTGGACGATGGAAGCAGATTGTTGAAGAAACCGAGACTCAGTTTTAACCCCAAGTAATAGGCAGATCATAATATATACCAGAATAAAACTTACATTTTTGCTTTCAGATTCTTCGCAGTCATCGATTCCTTCTTTTCCTTTTGATGACTCTGTATCTGAGGTAGATGTGTTCTGAAAGAAAAAGAAAACAATTAGAAACTGTGACTAGTTTGAAATAAAATGCCAGCTTACAAGGTCCTTACAAAAATAACAAATTTTAAAAAATATTTTCATGACACAAAAACCCTGGATCACTACTTGCTTTCTATGAGGGGGAAGCCAAAAATATCCTGCATTTTCACCATAACTTTCTTTAGGTTGTCCACACTGCCTTGAGCCCTTGCATGCTTGTGGTTACGTCGTCAAGGCTTGATCTCGATTGCTCATTTTTCTTCCTTTTGTTACATGTAAGCATGGCTGCTCCACTGGCAATTTGCACCAAGGAAGCAGAGATCAGTGACCAAATTCCTCTGGTCTGAAGGTATGTCGCACGCTGAAATTCATCACAGGCTTTAAGAACAATACAGGAGACAGCTCTATACTGCATAGAAGTGTGTATGAGTGGATCAAGAGGTTTAAAAATGCCCAAACAATCTTGAAGCAAGAAGCGGGAGCAGAACGCCCATCAACCTCCACAGCTGACGGGAAGATTCAACAAGCTTCTGATGAACCGACAGCTCACCATCGATGAGGTGTCATGTTGTCCACAAATTAGTCATCAGTGGGGTGCCCAAGGAAGGGGGATTGAAAACCTCCTTCCCTTTGAGCCAGTATTTCTTTAAAAAGAACATAGATAACATAGCACTGACTGCTAAAAAAAAGTATACATAACCCCCTCATCGACAATTCTAGGCAAGCCACTGTTACTCATGGTTCAACATGCGAAATCATCCACAACAAGCTCCAGATCACTGACCTGTTTTGCCTTGGTGCACGCTACCAGTGGAGCGATTTAGATAAAACCTTGGCCACGTAACCACGAGAGTGCCAACATTTAGAACATTAGTGTAGAAGGTAGTGTGGCAAACCTAAAGAAAGTTGTGGTGGATAATTATTGACCTGCCCTCGTACGTTTCCTATGTGATACTAAATTTAACACACACTGTACAGGCAGAAAAATGCATTCTTAGGATATGGCTATTTCACATTGCTTTTCTACATCTCTGGTTAATGAACTGATTAAATGGGCAATGGGACAAACACAGTACGCCCACACAATGATAAGGGTTCGAACCTGGGACCTCTGACTTTGCATCATGCAATAACTACTAGGCTCTCTCATGAGTCAAATGTATATTTACATGCACTTCATTCTTACAGTAAACAGACAATAGGGAATTCAAGGAAAACAAGATTTACTGTGAAAAGAAATGCAGGAACTATTATCCTGAATTAAATATCGGAACTTCCCTTACCTCACTCTTTTCTTGTTCCACTGTTTCAATCATCTGCAAAAAAACAAAGCAAAAAATAGAAGCAAATAAAAACTAAGGAGAGTGCAGAACTCATATAAAAAGCAATAAAGGTATAAGAACTGATAAAATCATTTGAACCAATTTTTACCCCACAAAAAAGTAGTGACATTATACGCACACTGACTGATCTTTACTTAATTAAATCAAGCTGACCAAAATAAGCATAGCTAGTGCTCAATAACAAACAGAAAATTAGCAAAGTTTTTGGAACTAGCAATGGTTGGTTGCATACCATGAGAATATGGCACAAATAATAATAATTTTTATGTAAGTTACAAAGCAGTGACAATGAATGAAAGAAACAAAACACAAATTCAGCACAAAAAAATCAATTTAGCATCCTGCAGTGCAACAAAACATAATGATTCAGATTATTTTCCCATGTGTGTAGCTTTGCAGAAACAGGTTTCCCCATGATATAAACTTTTCATATCACCTTCAAACTTTTGTTAACAATATTTCCAATCATTCGAAAGACGCCAGCGATACACTGGATTGCAAGGCCTAAGTTCCGATTGTGTCATGGTATTTAGAAGTTGTACAGGAGGATGAAGTATAAAAATGGGTCGTAGAAGATTGGAAATGATTTTGGAGAAACTAACTTGCATTTTAACTCTGAAGAAAAAGCTCTGAAAAATCGCTCTAGCAACTGCATTTTTTACAAGCACATTACAGGCAAAAAATGCGGATAAACTCTGTGACATGAACTAAAATATTCTATCTTAGTGACAATATATAAATAGGGAATCCTTGATCGAATGTACTCACAAAATTGTTTTATTAGTTTGTTTTTTAATGTGCAGATTTATATACTATATCTAACATAAAATTCATTTCGAGGCACTGGAAATGCAAATAACCATGACATCTGATACAAAACTTTGGCCCGCATGAATAAAGCCTTCAGGCTGGGCTGCCATGGGCTAAGAAATATTTACTTCACCATAAAACATCTCTGAGAGTTAAAAACAACAGAAAACATACATAAACAACATAACCTTCATAAACTATGAACAATGTTTCTCTTTCTAGTGGAGGTACTAAGTCGAGGATAACTACAACAGATGTAATACCCCTTCTCTTTCTTCTTGCTCTGACTTTGTCAAACAAAAGCCTGTCGACTTTGGCCAACATTCCTGTTTTTGTAGGATTTCAGTTTCCAGTTCCTGTGTAATGTTAATGAAATTATGAGATACACGGCACTAATAATGGTATAATTTAACAATACAGGGAATTTCTCCTATTTGTTTGAAATTTCGGATACTTACTAATTTGGGTCTCCTAATCACGAATCTGCACTTAAATTTGGCGCTCAAGTATAGAATTTCCTGAATTATGTGGAATTAACACCGGTATGATTGTCAATACACTACTGTGGTAGCCATGTTTGATGTTGACAAGTGAGGTTCGGTTTTCGTTGCATACTTGTTGCTGTGTCTACAGCGTTGCCGCATTGTTACTTTCTCATTTGGGGATCATTGATCGTAGCAGAATAGAGGCGGAAAGGTGCCTTGAATTACGAACGGATCGGACTTTGGAATTTTTTAAACTTGCTGGAATTTTGTATAATCCGATAAGTTTGGAGGAGAATGGCGATAGTGACGATGACAGTGTGGAGGGAGATGATGTTGTGGATTGCGGCTTCGAATAGAGGTAAGTTTGGCAACGGTGCGGTTCCTAGAGTGTTGTACGAATAGTTATACCAATTGAATGTAATCTGTGAATTGCATGGAGTGTTCATTTGCATGTGAGAAAATGGTGTCTTGAAAAGTGTGGATTACCTGTTTCTTCCACGATTCATTGACGGTAAGGATAGGTTACGTTAGTTAGAATAACTGAAATATATGCAATTTGTTTGAAATTCGGTGTACATAATGACTGTGCAGTTGAAATTTGGGTACTTGTTTACTATCCTTCGGACAGATTTCGTACATAGCCCCACAAACCATTTCCGGTAAGGTTAGGTTACGTAGGGCCACGCATAGGTTACAATAGTTACAAATTGGTTTCGAAAAAAATATTCCTAGCCCCACGCACCATTCTCGCATAGCCCCATGCACCATTGGCACGTGGTTAGGTTAGGAAACATAGTTAAATTTTGCAAGTTTGACACGTGAGCGCCAAATTTTAACTGCAGATTCGTGATTAGGGGGCCAAAATTAATGAGTATGCCAAAAATTGAGAAATTCCCGGTATTGTATAAAATCGCTCCCTAATAATAAATCCTGATTCTTTTACTTTTACACTTTATGTTCTGTTTACGAGGGCAAATCGAAAAGTCTTCGTGCTTATTTTTTTTCTAGCTTGTTATAAGTGCTCGGGAAGTCCACGTCATATGAGCAGCGGAGTGTTATTAGTTTTTTATGGTGCAAAGGATAAACAGCCACAGATGGAGTCAGTGTATGGAGACAAGTGTTTATCAGTGCGAAGTGTACAGTGATGGTGCAAGGAGTTTGAAAATGGACAGGAAAATGTGGAGGACAATGAGTGATCGGACCAACCTCGTTCCTCGCTGACACCGGACAACATTACCCGTGTTGATGAAATGGTGAAAGTTGATCGACGTGTTCATCTGAAGGACATTGCCACTGAACTTGGCATTTCCTATGGCAGCGTTTACGATACTCCGGCCATCTTTGCCAACTGATAACAGCGCCGTGCAATGGAAGAAATCTTAAGTTACAATAGGGACGTTCCAAGAAAAGCTTACTGCATCGCTCGTATCTCTTGCTTTTGTAATAACTAGGGAAAGGAACTTTAGGTAAATAAATGTTTTTTCTGCGATAAGATAGAGACCCTCATTTTTGCCAAAATTCTGATCATAGCCTTATATGTCAACACAGCAAATTTTATTTTACATAAAAACACATGTTTTCCAGTTTTCCGTATGTAAATACATATTTTGCGAATTTTCATTTTAAATACATAAAATCGCTCATTGACTTCATCTACCTCGAAATCCTCGAAGGAAAAATGTATATTCTCCGCACCTCTTTCATATCGAGAGTGCTAGGTTTGTTTTGTCTTTGAACACCCTCGCTGGCAGACTTCTGGCACCTCGCCTACGATCCTATTGGGAGAAAATAGCTGTAAGTAGCTGGGGCTGGCTACATGTAACGATAGCAAGGCTTTTTAATGAAGCAATGCAGCTATTGTGGCCAGAAGGTATAAAGTTTGACAATGTTCTTCTCTTAACAGATGCTGCAGCTTACATGCAGTGGTCTTGCCGTTAGCTACCCCAAAATGGTGCACGTTACATGTGTGGCGCATGCATTGCATAGAATATGTGAAAAGATAAGATCTCTTTATCCCAATGTCGATAAACTGGTTTCAAATGGGAATAAATTTTTTATCAAGTCGCCTAGAAGAATAGACATTTTTAAACAAAAATTGTATCTGTTGTAAATGATCTCGACAAAGAAGAATTCTGCAAGAACTGTTGATGGAGCCCTCCTTAAAAGTCGAATTGTCATACATTTCAACAAACCTGTCCATTCTCTCTAATTCCATATGAAAGCTTGAATCGTCCGCGAACAATTTGGCAGCTTCCATTGGTGAAGTCCGTATAGTAGAAACGAAACTGAAAGAACTCACTGGATCTAAATGTCTAAATGTACAGAATTTTTGGGGAAAAACCAAGGTTTTCAAACATTGTGCCAAATTGCATGTGTTTTGGAATGAGGTGAAGTAGAGGAAGCTTTGGAAAACTTCGGCGTTAGTGACATTTCATGCTTCAAATATGCAAGAATTGTTTCTTGTGATGTGGAGCAATCTTTCTCACAATATAAGATGCTTTTTAGAGATAATCGTCACAGATTTACAATGAAAATTTGGAAAAAACTATGGTGATCCACTGCAACTCTTCCAAAAAATAGCTCGCTAAGAGGTAATCATTTAGAAACTAATTTCAGGTGTTTAAAATGCATGTTATAGTTTGTTTTTGTTACCAAATGTTTTTATTTTTGTCACATATTTTCCTGTTTTTATCACATATTTTCAACATTTATGACACATAAAAAATAAATATTTCTGAGTTTTTTAGCATATAAAGTTCCGTTCCCTAGTAATAACACTTATAACAAGCTAGAAAAAATTAAGAGCAAAGACTTTTAAATTTGCGCTCATACATTTTGATTTGACATTTGCGTGTGTATCCATATAAAATCCAAATAAGTGGTGGGGATAAATCTCATAAAAGGAAAAGTAGAGATATAGGAAGTGAAATTTATAATCGTATCGGTCTTTTATATAGTATATTTCGATGGTGTGAGTAAATGTTGGGTATCGGGATTGTTTTGGTGTTGTGTAATACCTATTTTCGCCAAGTGCGCTGGAGTGCGTCTGTGACCAGTTCGCAATCTATTAATAAAAGCTATAACCTGCCTTGGAAGGGGATATTTATAGAACCATGGGTGTCTTGTATCAAATTCCATATGTATGTATGTATGTCCTACCATCATTAATTTTCATGCATCACACTTTACAAAGATCCTTGATTTTATTGTTAACTCTAGGCAAAAGATCCGTATAAGGAATTCTGATAAATGATATTTGAGGTAAATCCCTCGGTCTCTCAGCATACATATCTATCAGTATATTACTTTGGTTAATGCAATGTGCCTCGACACATATAAACTGGACTGTTATATTTTTGAATTGTGCTTGTTGAGTTAATTCTCAAATCAATCAAGATAATGAAAATAGATTGATAGCATAACTGGGGGTATGATAATGTTAGGGCCTGCAACACACTTAACACATCTGTTAAAATTAGTATTTTATGATAGTTGTTTTGCATGGAGTAATTTAAAGGTGCGGTAGACGGTAGATAACATAGCATTCTGATGTAAACATTGTAGTTTTTGGTGAGAATCTAAATATATTTCGTGTTTCACTTCAGGGACATAGAACACGCAACCTACACCCTGAAATGTTTTGGAGCCATCAGTGTAAATAAAAATTGAATCTGGCCATATTTCTCTATGATGACCATGATTTAAAAGATGAACGTTAGCCTGGGCATATAGAGGAAAATATAATTTGTATACTGGAGGTGAATGATATGTGAAAGAGTGTTTGTAAGCATCAGGTTCTATACAATAACAGTGGAGAAAACAAAATTTCGTGTCGAGAGGACATATAAAGTTTGCAAGTGCCCATTGTTTTTGTATCTCAAATAGCAAATTAAAGGGGTGATTATGATTCTCCCAAGTTTGAAAAAGGAATTTGTTAATTATTTTCGGTGGTGGTCTATTTTCCATATAAACACTAATGTTTGGACTGGAGTTTATTAATCCAGTAATACCCATTCACACTCCACATACGTGAAGTTGCAGTCCACATCCAAGACGACAGTAAACAAATGGCTGCTCGCAAATGAAGGATCATATATGAAACAAACTGTGTGTTTACAGACAGAAATAGAACCGGTAAAAATTTACTATCCTTCGGACACCTCTACTTTTCTGGTTTCGTCAATTTTTGACATTCATACTTACGTATCTGCTTCGCGGAACATTCCTGAAGGTGTATTAACGTTGTTTTGATGAAATTAATTGCAATTTTTCACATTAGCAGAACGTCTTGTTTTTCCTTCACTGAGACACAATATCGCGAATACACCTTCCTACATAATTGCGCGTCCGGCTTCTCTTTTGCCAAATTTTTGACATTCGAACTTACGTATCTGCTTCGCGGAACATTCCTGAACGTGTATTGACGTTGTTTTGATGAAAGTAAGAGCAATTTTTCACATTACGACTACTTCTTCCTCCTACCTTTCCGTTTGCCTCACACACAACATGGCGCGGACACCTTCGTAAATAATAACGCGTAGGAATGACGCATCGGCCTTGTTTTTTCTCGATTTTCAATTGTTATGCAGTGTTTCAACCTTCGGAACCCAAGAAATGCCCGTCGACAAACTTAATCACATCTATTTACGAATATTTTTTTCGAAACCAATTTTTAACTATTGAAACCTTTCCGTGGCCCTACTAACCTATCCACGCGCCAATGGTTCGTGGGGCTAGCGCCAATCGTTCGTGGGGCTATCTTTTTCACTATTGAAACCTTTGCGTGGCCCTACTAACCTATCCACGCGCTAATGGTTCGTGGGGCTAGCGCCAATGGTTCGTGGGGCTATATTTTTCACTATTGAAACCTTTGCGTGGCCCTACTAACCTATCCACGCGCCAATGGTTCGTGGGGCTAGCGCCAATGGTTCGTGGGGCTAATTTTTTCACTATTGAAACCTTTGCGTGGCCCTACTAACCTATCCACGCGCTAATGGTTCGTGGGGCTAGCGCCAATGGTTCGTGGGGCTATATTTTTCACTATTGAAACCTTTGCGTGGCCCTACTAACCTATCCACGCACCAATGGTTCGTGGGGCTAGCGCCAATGGTCCGTGGGGCTAGCGCCAATGGTTCGTGGGGCTATTTTTTTCACTATTGAAACCTTTGCGTGGCCCTACTAACCTATCCATGCGCCAATGGTTCGTGGGGCTAGCGCCAATGGTCCGTGGGGCTAGCGCCAATGGTTCGTGGGGCTATATTTTTCACTATTGAAACCTTTGCGTGGCCCTACTAACCTATCCACGAGCCAATGGTTCGTGGGGCTAGCGCCAATGGTTCGTGGGGCTATATTTTTCACTATTGAAACCTTTGCGTGGCCCTACTAACCTATCCACGCGCCAATGGTTCGTGGGGCTAGCGTTAGGTACTAGCTAGTACCCAATCTCGCTGATTCTTGAAATCTACACGGAACTTTTTTAAACCGTAACTTGCCACGTCCCTGCACTCTCTTTGAACACGCATATACCCACATCCCATTCTTTCTAACGAGTAGCTTACATTCACTGCCACATTTTGGACATTCCTTTCCTCTCTTAACTACCCAGTGTTCAACCAAAAACTGCACATGGTTCTCCACGCCCGGAACAAACTTGACCACGCACCCACCACACGCCATCCTTCTACCTCCCGTTCCACCGTTCTAACTCTCGTCGCAAACGCAGACAGTTCGAAACACTGGATACCAACAAAACACAATCACGACGCGTCACGACGGTGTACGAAGGTGATGGTGTACGAACGTGATGGTGTAGCAAGATGTACGCGCCAACCGCTATCTCCGTCGGAGAATTAATTTTCAACAAACAACATGAATTTCATCTATGAAACATTCCCACATCACACAAAACACCTTCCCGATGTTCAACAATGCTACAGGAACTAATTACGGTAAGTAGTTTCTTCTGTAAAAATAAATAAATGTGTCCGAAGGATAGTAAATTAGTACCAAAATAGTGCCCAAGTTGTTCATTTTATTGCGATTTCATCATGCTACGAATGCAATTTTTACATGGTTCGATTTTGATGTACGTTTGCCAACACATACTGTGGAGTTTTAGCGACTACTTAAGGTTTTGTTCAATATATGCTTTCGTGGTTAGGTTAGGCAGGTTAGGTTTGGTTCCCTTAGCATAAACATAAGGTCCCTAAATGCATTCTACTAAGGTTCCGATTTATTTCTACATTCATTCCCACGCTTCTACGATAGTTACTGTCGTTTGTCGACCGAGAATATCTTGTCCATGAGAAGTGCGTAAGGTAATTTTCAAGTTGTTTTTTTCAACATAAATAACTTCTATCGAGTCCAAACAGTGCTCATTACTTTAAGGAAGGTTCAAATTTCGCGTGGCAATGACTTCCAAAATTCTACGATAATTAGTCTTTGTGCTAGGTGAACTTAAAACAATCGGAACCCTGAATGCACATATTCCTTAGTGATACCCTTTAAAAAATTAGGTTGCGTTGTTCGGTTGGGTTGATGGTGTATTTCGTAGGTTTCGAAGTATATCTTTCATTTGTTATGTCCATAGAACTTATTTCACACACAAAAAGGAAAAATACCACAGGAACAACGATTCTTACTTACGAGAATCACATTTCGGAACCAAAACACTCAAATATTTGTGGTTTCCGCGTCTTAAAACAAAGTCTTTATCATGTAAAAACGTAGGAGTATCTTGATTAGAGAAAACAATGTAATTCGTGAAGGGGTACACTTAAGCCTCCAAGTGCACCCACAAATTTGCCCATTTGAAGTCCTTTCGGCTACAAGGTGTAGATAATTGTGACGGGTAGCATGTCACTTATTTCGACAATAGCGGGTAATCAACCTTCTAAAAGAATCATGCATTTTAACATCGTATGAATTCTGGAAAACTTACAGAATTTTCACCTGGGTCTCCAGTGTCCATTGTAGCAGAATCATCTACTTCCGACATTATGCTGATACAATAAATGCCGAACTTGTAGAACAAACTTTTCAGCACTCCCTCCTTCTGTACAATGCAAGAGGATTCCTGTTTGTAGCAAGAGTAATCACCAGAATGGCGGGTACTGCTGAAGTGTTGCCAGTAATTGGCTTTCGAATATCCCCTAGGTATCAGCGTGTGGGACGGAATCGGAACGGGAAATGTTCGAAATATCTAAGGCGTCTCGAAACTGAGGCACAGCATAGACAAATACAGTAAAGTTTTGTTTGGGACGGGAATTTTTATTTTATTTTCCTGAGAAGGTTCGTGCACTCAAAATACCGAAAACACCGAGAATTAACCACTTTTAAACATGACCATTTGGAATTTTCAGACTATTCGGTATCCTTAAAAGTCGGATAATAATTTCCCGAAGTCGAGATCGGAACTAAGTTAGAAATGTTTACTCCCGAATTCGGTACCGACTTTTCTGGATCCCGCACACCCAAATTGATTTTACCGCCCCCCCTCCCCCACAGAACTCGCAATAGATTCATTCGCCCGCTATAATAAAGAATTTTTTTAGGGGTGTGCGGGATCCCGAAAAGTCGGCACTGGGGACGAACGGTTTTTTTTTAATTCCCCTATGCATATATGCCAATCCCACTCAGTTCAGCATAGGCGATTTGATTCTCCTCTCCGATTGGCTGATTTTGCGGATGTGACGTCACACCAACACAAAAACAATTGAATGGATAATTCGAATTGATAAACAACAAACATGCGTGTATGTGCATTAAAAATTTATATATTAATGTAACAACGGTGGAAATTGTGTGTAGTGTGTACAAAAAAAAGTCACTTTCGTACTGTAAACAGGAGATATGACAAAATATAGTGCTAGTTAAGAGCAAATCAAAGCGAGAAGGATATCTGTATGTATTTTTAACATAAAAGTGTACAATAATGACAAAAGGTGTTTGTGATTGTTTGGAAAAATTGCAGCATATATCAGTCTAAAAAAAATCAACACAAGCGAAAACGTAGACATTTGAAGTGAACCATGAAATTCTTTATCACCTGCTAAATTTTAGTTTCGTACAGCAGAGAAATATTGTAATGGTGTAATGTGCAGAAAATAAAAACACGTTGTTAAGTACGAAGCAGTATTCTTGATAACTTTAATTTTATCCTTTAAATATTTCTTTCGTGCTATTTTTACACTAAAATGCGTCTAAGTTTTGACTGTGTAATCATTTTAACAATTTGTATAGAAGGGTGGTAGATAGGTATAGATAGGTCGCGACTATTTTCACCAGGTGGTGAGAATAGTATATGAGGATACTGTCACCAGGTTGGGAGGATGGCATGTGGAGCTATTTTCACCAGTTTCTGAGAATAACATATGGGACAGTGGAAAGTGCTGAATACCACAAATCACGTTATGATGATCAGGTATTGGAAGTATTTACAGAAGTATTTTTAACGCTAATAACTCTAAACCTGACCTGTCTAACCTAACAACAAAAGCATTTCAGAATGTGTTAAGTACCTACGTCAAGTGACATATTAGCAGTAGCAGTGAATGTCTGAACACCTTGTGGTAATTTTTCCAAACCCATGGTGTGCAGAAGTAGAAGTACTTGTCACCCAAACGAAAATAAATGCAAACTGACGTAAGCTTGATACATGCTATCAACTAGAGAGTGCATGTATGCATATAACAGGCCAGGTTAGGTAGATTATGCACATGTGGAGTTTAGAAACCTGGTCACCTCATTTAGAATATTGGAGACGGATTTCTTAAAATTTACAGGAGAAAGTACTTAAACAAATCATTTTCTGTAGTGTTGTTGATGTTCGGGAATGTAGTTTTGATCCATTTTAATGCGAATGCATGTGGTTTTCTACGAAAATCTATTTCCGACGTGCTATTGCTGCTACTCCAAGATGACGTGTCGAGGATGCGTCGTGAAATTGTTGCCGGGTGTTGAAGATGCCATGGAATTTGTAATTCCGATGTTGTTCGTATATGCTAAATTGAACGAAAGGAGTGCTTAGTAGGCATACCTCGTCCCCGTGTTGGTTCGTGGGGCTATCGTATGTAAGAAATAGACATTATTTTCGTTAGAAATCCATTATTTCACCTAAAGAAATGTTCCGCAATGCAGAATAGTACGTTAGCAATGTAAAAAATTGCAAAATAAATCATTGATAGGTGTCTCCGGTATAGTAAAGTAGTACCGAAATGTGTGCAGAAGTAAGCTTAAAGTTTGGAAAAAGCAATTTGCTATTTGTGCAGTATATGCCTGTTTAACTGATAGGCAGTTTTGGTAAAATCTGATATTCCCCGGACACCTATAACTTCTTCATTTTGTCAATTTTTGACATTTGTACTTACCTATCTGCTTCGCGGAACATTCTTTAAGGTGTATATATGTTCGGTGGGAAATTTAAACTAAAAAATTATTTTTGTTTGAAATTTTTTAGTCCAAATTTCCCACCGATTCCGGGCTCTGCGCCTGGGGTAATTGACCTACTGCCCCCAACCGCTAACGTGGCCCTGCCTCCGCTCCGGCTCCCTGGCTTTATCTATAGTGTCTCTGTTAAAGGCATGTTAGAAATTGGCCGGAGTCACCTGCCCCCAAATGAGCCCCAGAACTTTCAAATTTGAGGAAATCCGTTACATCACACAAAACACCTTCCAGGAACTTATTACCGTAAGTAGTTTCTTGTGTAAAAATGAAGAAATCTGTCCGGGGAATATCAGATTAGTACCATGGTTTTAGCTTCAGTTCATGCGTGCGTGTGGGGACCTTTCTTATTTAATTCTAAGTCAAAAAAATAAAGATCACTGTTGTGTTTTGATGTGAAAAAATTGTACATGGAAGTTCTTCTGATACACAGTGTAACTCACTATGTAGAATGGCTAGCCATGTGTGTGTGTTTATTTAATTTTGATGTAAGCTTGAAAACGTTCTGGGAAACCAGACGAAACATTGCAGAAACAAACAAACGTCACTGTTGTGTTTTGATGTGAAAACATTGTACATGGAAAGTTCTCCTGATACACAGTGTAGCACACTATGTAGAAGTGTAGAATGGCTAGCCATGTGTGTGTGTTTATTTAATTTTGATGTAAGCTTGAAAACGTTCTGGGAAACCAGACAAAACATTGCAGGAAAAATAAAAACCACTAAAAAATGTATTTCTAAGTAAAACAAACAAACGTCACTGTTGTGTTTTGATGTGAAAACATTGTACATGGCAAGTTCTCCTGATACACAGTGTAGCACACTATGTAGAAGTGTAGAATGGCTAGCCATGTGTGTGTGTTTATTTAATTTTGATGTAAGCTTGAAAAAGTTCTGGGAAACCAGACGAAACATTGCAGGAAAAATGAGAACCACTAAAAAATGTTGTTATATTATTATGCATAGACAATGTCCATTCATGTTGTGTGCATGTCTACAATGTGAAACACCATGAAATGGTGCAAAATAAGATTTTTAAGTTTAATGGTGCACTACCAAATCCCATTAGGCGAGTTGTTTCTTCCACTGTGGGCTGTGAAGCCAGGAATTCTTCCTTACAATTCTCAATAAATATAAGACATGATTGTTTCTTAATGTGTGTTCATTGCGTATTTCAGTATTTAACATTTATTGGTCACAGTCACAATACAGATAGGGAGCATAAATGCATTGTAGTTTTATTTTTCTCACTTGACAATGATTTTCTGTCGCTTTTGGCAAATAGTGGTGATGAAGATGAAATGGTGATCACATGAAATAGATTAAGGAATACAAAGTAACTTCCATCTGCAGGCTAGATCTCGAGCAAGGGAAGTTTGGTAGCGAGGCTGTGATTTGACTGCTCACCATGCATAGCCACCTAGGTGGTAGGAAATATAAAGTATAAAATAGGATGAAGGTTTAAACAGCATTCCATTCATGTTACCATAGCCATTGCCAGATAAACTGCCGCAAAGAATATATTTATTACACACATACCAGTTCTATCCATCATCTGTTTTAACATGTGGTATTCAAGTCTGGTTTCAATTTCTAAATTAGGCATGCTCTTAATTTTGAATATTATGGTTAAATATATCATACCAAACTAACATTAGAACAAGAATGGTATTTTGTTTACAAACGATGTCATAATTTGTGCAAATAAAAAAGCAGTCATACAATTTATTTTTAGCTAGTTATAAGATTATTATAAGTGTTACCATTGGAAAAACTAATCTATTTCCAAATATATTTATAAAAGAACTACATTTGACAGATCTCATTAAATCCAGTCAATATTTTTAAATTAACAAAGACAAGAACTTTAATTTTCAATAAACTTCTGATTTAAACAGCAGTGGTGAACACTCCATATACCCAGGGTTAGTGTATGCTAACCTGAATCATGGTGGTGTATCACTATATATCAGCGACAACCTAGATACCAGCTTTAAAATCTTAGATGTTAGTCAGTTTTGCATAGAATGGTGTTTTGAAGTGGCTGCTATGTCACTGCCAAATTTAAGAACAATTGTTATCTCAGTGTACAGAGCACCTGAAAGTAATGTAGATTTTTTTATCGAGTGTGTGCAAAATATTATTTCGTACCTAGACAAAAACTTTAACAAACATAAAATAATTATTCTTGGAGACATCAATTTTGACATTCGAAACAGTACCCCTAAGCAAATACATCTTCTAAATATTTTAAAATCTTTCAACTATTACTGCGCAAACAATAGGCCAACAAGACTAGACTCTTGTCTAGATAACATTTTAACAAACCTAGATAGATACTGCTATGAGATAGGGATATTCAATACATTTTATTTAACGGACCACAAAGGCTTATGGTTAAAATTGAACAATAATATACCTCTGAATACTATACATAAACAAATTAAATCTGTTAGACTAATTAATGATAACAGGCTGAATATACTAAGAAACAAATTAAAAGATGTTGATTGGATTCATTTAATTTTCTCAAATGCAAATGTCGATGCATTATTTGAGAAATTTATGAGCACCATCTCTGATATATGTAACGACTGCTGTCCTAGAGTCCAAAAAAAGGAGAAACCAATTAAAGCTAAACGCGAACAAAGACACTTAGGTCAATGGTATAATCCACACTTGAGTAAATTAAAAATCTTGCTTATGATGTATTATAATGGATTTAAAAATGGTAACACAGATAAGAGCAGATATATCAAATTAAGAAATATTTACAGATCAGAAATTAGAAAAGCTAAATGCACAGCAAATGATAAATTTATTAATAACTCCAATAATAAATGCAAAGCAGCTTGGAATGTCATTAAGGCAGAATTAGGCAGAGGGAAACCCATAAGAAAAGAAAATGTTCCGATTACTCCAAGCGAATTTAATGATTTCTTTGTCAGGGTAGGTAACAAATTGGATACAAACCACAATTCTATGAATCAATTTGATTATGAATATAATAATCTCATGTCACAAAACATCGGTAACATTTTGACTGACTTCCGGTGGCATGAGACCCAACCTGATGATATTTTAAAAGCAGCACAAAAACTAAATAATTCAAAATCGGAAGACTTTTATGGAATGTCGAACTTTATTTTAAAAAGAATCATTGATATTCTACAGTACCCACTTTGCATTCTCATAAACTGGATGATGTATTGTGGGCACTTTCCTTCCTGCCTCAAGCTCTCGGTTGTCATACCCGTGTATAAAAAGGGTGATAAATCGAGCCCCGACAATTACCGTCCTATATCACTTGTTCCCATTGTCTCAAAAATTATAGAACACTGTTTATATAATCAACTCGATAGCTATCTCACAAATAATAATTTATATACAAGTGCACAATATGGTTTCAGAGCCCATTTATCCACTGTGAAAGCGAATGAAACCATTGTTTCCACAGTGTTAGATGCATTTGAATCCAAACTTTCTGTAAGTGCAACACTTATCGACCTGAGTAAAGCCTTTGACTCTGTTTCCCATCAAATATTAATAAAAAAATTACACTTCTATGGCATCAAAGAAACTGAACTTGCTCTAATAAAATCCTACTTATCAAATAGACAACAAATGGTCACTGTAGACAACATAAAATCAGAATTCTTAAATATAAAAAATGGAGTTCCACAAGGTTCTGTCCTCGGCCCATTGTTGTTCAATATTTATATAAATGACTTACCTAATATTATTCCTCATAAGACTGTTTTATATGCAGATGATACCACATTCCTTACGGTGGGCAGTGACAAATTTACAGTTGAGAAGCTTGATAAGGAAATAGAGGAAAGGTCCACTTTTTGGTTTGAAACAAATCAACTTACAATTAATGAAAATAAAACAGAGAAAATATTTTTTACATTAGGAAATGGCCATGAATTGACTTCTGTAAAACTTCTTGGTTTACACTTAGACTCCAAATTATCTTGGGAGTCGCAAACAAATCACCTATCTTCCAAACTTGCCAGGGTGGTATTTCTACTTAAAAAGCTTAGAACATGCATTAGCAAGGACTTGTTGCTGCAATCATATTATGCATATTTTCATAGCCTTCTGACTTATGGAATTCTCTTGTGGGGAAACTCATCTGGTGCTGGGGATGTATTTATCTGGCAGAAAAAAGCTTTACGAAGCATGGCAGGAGTCTTTGATCAGTCTGTTTCCTGTAAAAATCTCTTTAAAGAACTAAAGATAATGACTGTGCCAAGCTCATATATATTTACCTGTCTAGTGTATACAAAAGAAAATGTACATAATTATAACGCAAGACACACTGTGCACAGACACAATACAAGATTCTGTTACAAGCTCGACACACCATCAATCAGATTAAGTAAAACACAAAATAGTTACAAGTATTTAGGAATTAAGTTATACAACATGTTACCAGAAGCTGCTCACAGTGTCTCTCTTAAAAAATTTAAAAGTGTACTTCAATCCTGGTTAAAAGAAAAGGTCTTCTACAATCTAGAAGAATTCGAAATCCATCCCAAAAATGATTTAATATTCTAGAATGTATTGTATTGTTTATTTCCTGTTTTATGAATTATTGTTATGTATATTGCCACTGCCATATTTATATTATTTCATCGTCACTAATATTATAATTGTCTTATGTCTATGTACTCTTACTTTATATATGCATATACTCTCATATTAGTATCTATAACATATTGGAGTTCCATGTAATCCCTCTCTCTATATATAATTATATATTTACATATATACAATAACAAATATGTAACCAATAACTGACGACATCTATTGCATTGTACAATGTCTAACGATGAATAAATATATTGTATTGTATTGTATTGTATTGGTGTAATGGTTTGGTGTTTAACACATTGAGTGTGAAAACAATGATAATGTGTCATGAGATGAATAGGCTTGCTCCCGGAACAGCTGGGAGTCTCTCCTGGTCTCCTTGACAAAATTTGTTATTTCTTAAAATGAGAAGATGTATTATATTTTTTATTATATATTCATTATCATCTTTTTCATTTCATTTAGTATGCATTTGTCGAGTGAAGAAATTTGTTATTGCAAACCAAACAATTAAACTTCACAATATGTGATAACAGGTATGAGTTTCCAGGAGTTTGTTTTTGTGTCATCCATATGTGTTTGTGATGATCCCTTCATCGCTCTCATCTTATCATCATTCATCTTCACCTTCGTGACTAGCCAAAGTTGCAGATAAAAGTGACGTAAAATAAACAAAGTGAAACCAAATCAAGAAATAAAGATAAACTACAGAGGGTCATGTATGCAAAGTCCAATAAACCAGTTAAAGGATTCCGTCTCATGTTCTTTGGGTGTGTTAATAAGCATGGTCATTTGTCAAGGGGTGGATGAAATGTTAATATTTCAGCTGTTTTGGTGATTGTGTCTGTGTGTGTTAGAATTTTAGTATAAGTGTATATCTAACTTAAAATGCTTATTTTTGCCACCTTGAAATTTCTTACGTTCGCACTTTGATAAATATAACCCAATAAAATAATTAATTCTCCATGCCCCTATTCCAATTCACACTACTAACAAAAATGAAAAACAACCAAAAATAAGTGCAACGTGAAGTGTGCTACTCTTGAGACTTTCACTTATGCATAAAATGTACATCCACTCTTTTGAAACATTATAATATTTTTGGGGAAAAGTTTACTTAGTTCTACATCTTTTTGTTCTTTGCTTATATAGCATGTGGTCGCATCTGGTATTGTTACTAGCGATACATATACATTACATGTACAGTCAATGGCAAAGATAATGGTAGGCAAATTGTCCACTGCCATTTTCATTACTTCTTTATTCTACATCCTGTGTTGTTTTAAGGAATGAAACTATGTTGGTTCGAAGCAGGCATTGCTTATTGAAGTCATTATTTCAATTCATTGTCATCACATTGTGTAATTCAGACCGAATGAAAATGGTGGTGGACAATTCGCCTACTGTTTCTTTTGCCGTTGGGTGTATATGTGTTCCGTATAGGATGCCAAATTAGAAAATTAAATAACAATAGGGAAAATATCATGAAAATAGTTATATCTAACATACATATATGTAAGATGTAACATCTCCCATTTACGTGTGAAAAACAATGTCGGGCATATGTCCACCCCTACTGAGTCTGCATACATTTATGCGCTCCACAAATTTACTGATAACCCTCTCGCAGATGTCTGTCCTGATGCCTCCAATCACCCGTATGATTTCTGCCTTCAGTTCCAAAAGGGTTTGTGGTTTGTTGGCTTACACCTGTGATTTCACAAACCCTCATGAGAAGAAATCACAGGGTGTAAGATCACATGACCTTGCCGGCCATTCCTGGTCACCGTGCAAAGAGATCACTTGTTGAGGGAATTTTTCATGGAGTTCCATACCGTAACCACAACAAACGACTCAAAACAATTGAGGCTACATTAATCTGCATAACAACAGATACCAACATTGGTAAGAACAGGTCTGCCAACCTCAAAACAAAACAATAGCACTCGATTCAAATTCGGCACCCTATACGCTACACCCTTTATTACCTTCAAATTATTGTTGTATTGTTATTTAATTTCTCTTCTTGTGTCATTTTGGCTAATCATGATGAGGATAAGTGATTATTGGATGAAACTGATGAAGACACACCCACTTAGAACATCTATGAACAGGTTGGGACTCAAACCTGGGAATTTCAGTGACACTTTTGAAATGTGATCACCTAAGCCAAGCGTCAGGTTAACCTTGCAGCAGGTTTTATGTATCAATCCGCGCGAGAACTGAGCTCAGAATCTTCCGTGCCAGTCTTTCCTCAACCGCCGAGCTGCTTACATCGGAGACACTGAGAAAATCTACAGTATTGCCAACCGCACAACACATCAAAACCCGCATGCATGTCAAGTGGATTGTATTTTTGCTTCTCTTTGTCTCCTGAAACATAACATTTTAAAAGTACTTTCTGCGCATATATTATTTAATAAATGTGTCATTAATATAAGAGCGAAACAACTTCTAAACATGAGAGCATGTGTGTATATTTCGAGCACGCAAAAATAAAAATAAACAAAGATAAAAGTAAACAACGATAGGCCCCTCTTGAATTTAATGACAAATTATTGTTTTTGGTTTAGAAAGAAATAGATTTATGAAAAACTTGGTTGCTTCGTTCGCAATACATCCATTACTGTAAGACACACGCACTTCAAGTTGTACCACCAAAAAAGCATGATTTGTTATTGGTGATATATACAATCAGGTGCATTGTCTGTCGCTATTACTCTGGTTTCAATTTATGAATCACTTCACTAAACCAGGATTCAAATCTTGGTCTGTCTATTTGTTGCTGATAATCACCCTTCCCTTTCTTTGCGCTGAAAAGTAAATATGCGCCTTCAACAAAGCTTTCATTGCCGCCAGTGGGTGAAACAATAAGCCTCCCCCTTCCCCTCATCGTCGGTTTCTTCAGCCCTGGCGGTGGTTTTGCATGGTGGTATCAGTAGATCAAAAATATGCCTTTGAGCACAACTCTGATTTCTTGACCAAACGACTACAAAAAGTTGAAAAACTCATTTTCTCCCCGTTCCACGCCTCATTTATTGCGCTGACGATGTTTCACGGGCGCAAAAAGGCAGTGATGAGTGAAAGATGAGCTCTCATCCTCTCATCCCTCTTATCCTCCTCTCATCCTCCTCTCATCCTCCTCTCATCCTCTAATCTTCCTCTCATCCTCTTATTCTCTCATCCTCTCATTTTTTGAAAGATGAGTGCACCTTATCGTAATTTCCCAAGTCCGGGACCAAATGTTTATATATCGTGACCTTCGTAAACCTCTCCTCTCATCTTCTTATTTTCTTATTTTCTCATCCTCTCATTTTTTGAAGGATGAGTGCACCTTATCGTAATTTTCCAAGTCCGGGACCAAATGTTTATATATCGTGACCTTCGTAAACCTCTCCTCTCATCCTCTCATCCTCTTATTCTCTCATTCTCTTATTTTCTCATCCTCTTATTTTTTTATTCTCTCATCCTCTCATCCTCTCATCCTCTCTACCTTTAGAATATTGTCGTCAACATTAGAGATGAAGTTGGAGTGCTGGAATCAACGGGGCCAAATGTTTATATATCGTGATCTTCGTAAACCTCTCTCTTGGGGGAATGATGTGGCATATACACACGCGCGCGCTCTCATCCTCTTATTCTCTTATTCTCTCATTCTCTTATTTTTTGAAAGATGAGTGCACCTTATCGTAATTTTCCAAGTCCGGGACCAAATGTTTATATATCGTGACCTACGTAAACCTCTCCTCTCATCCTCTCATTTTTTGAAGGATGAGTGCACCTTATCGTAATTTTCCAAGTCCGGGACCAAATGTTTATATATCGTGACCTTCGTAAACCTCTCCTCTTATCCTCTCATCCTCTCATCTTTTGAAAGATGAGTGCATCTTATCGTAATTTTCCAAGTCCGGGACCAAATGTTTATATATCGTGACCTTCGTAAACCTCTCTCTCGGGGAGGGAACGATGTGCCACACACGCGCGCGCGCGTATGTATTGTGACGCAAACAAACAAACAAAATAATAATTGTTGTTTTTTAGGATACCTGGCCCCTATAACCTCGCCAGGGTGCGTGGTGCCCAGCCAAAAAAAGTAAAGGTTTTCTAACGGCTGCGGTTATAGATTACCGCACCTCTGTAGAGTTTCACGTGTTTTTTTTTTTTTCTCTCAAACTTCCATGAAACTCTACAGAGGACCTCCGTAATGCATGCAACGTGTACTAACGACTCTAGTGTTATTTGATGTGATATTTTTGGATATAGAGTTTTATTGTGAGATATAGATAAAAATAATTATGTTTATTATAATATTTTCTTGATGAAGATGGAGAATATGTGAGTGTTACAAATAAAGTTGCATGCTTTTTTTTTTCTAGTGTGTGTATGTGTTTTTGATGTTTCGACAGCATCTGAAACGATAAAAAGAAAGAATTTTATTGTTAATTTTCACGTGTAAAAACAACAACAAATTTTTTTGTGCAAATTTTCTGATTGTCTCTCGTGCTATAGTGCAAAAAAAGATATTGTAACTGATAACTGATGAAATTGACATTGTAACTGATCTGAACTAGTGAAATTCGTATTGTGCCATTGTAACTGATTGTGCTAGTACTAAAAATTTCTTATTGTGCAAGAAAATAGATGTTAAAAACTTGTTAAAACTGCTCTGTGACCCTCTCATTCTTCACGTCGTAGGCGAAGGACTTCTCTGCAATCAGGATGACGCTACACAGGGTGTCCTCGGGCAAGGCATCGTGGAACTCGCAGACGATCTTGATGTTGGTTCGATCGTTGACCACCACCTGCTTTCTTTTTGTGGTATTGATGACGGTCATGGGTCTCCGGGCTTTGAATTCGCTGGGCGTGTAGTACATGTCCACGCTTCCCTCGGTCACGCGCTTGTAAGCCGAAAACGCTTCGTAAAGTTTGAGATAATCGTTTTTGGTCATGTCGAGGTTGTAATTCTCGCGCGGGAACACTTCGTTCCTACCGTTCTTCAGATAAACGTTCTTGATCTTGCAGTCGTCGAACTTGCTGGAATCTTTCTCCTGGTTGTTATCGCGCCCGGTCTGAAAAAACACTACGACGAAATCTGGCATGTCGAACTGTATGTTGTTGAACTGTGTCGTCACGTCGAATTCCATGTGACTTCCCGACGCCATCTTCTGCACGCACTGGTAACCGTGAAAGTGAATCGGCACCTGCGGATTTTTTAAGATCTCCGCTTTGTACTTGAGGGCGTAGTTTGTTTCGTATTCCACCACTGGCATTCTTAATTCCATGCTCCGGATGACGCATTTCGCTGCTTCGGGTAAAGTGTTGGCTATCGGTGTGGTGCCGTCCGGACCCAAAGTAGCGTATCGCATCAGTGCGTCGTTGTCGTTGGCCGCTCTTCGAAACGTGACTCTCAGTCCTCCCTTCCACATGATCTCCTTGTAATCGGAGAAGAATCCCGGAAGCAGACGCATGGGAAAGAGCACCGTGTGACTCCTCGTCGATATTTTGGTCCCCGCTTCGAATCCTCCCGCCTGATAGTATGCTGCGTCTGTTTTGGATAATTTCAAAGTTCCCACTGCCGTCGACGTGATGCCTGGATAATCTATTCTGTCGATGACGGTGTTATGTTTCCTCACCTCCACCTGCGAGAACAGGTGAGGCACGAAGTTGTCCACGAGTATCAAATTTGCTGCTGCGGGAAACGCGTCTCCGCTTTCTTTCTTCACCACGTCGAATTGAAGGTAGAGGTCCGCTCTGTGAGGATGAATGAACCCGTCGCCTACGTCCAGGTCGTATTCGATCTCCCTGTTCGCTTCGTTCAGATTGGCGAACGTGCGACGGTTGGGAGGGAAAGATTGCAATTCGTAACTTTCGATTTGCTCCATTTCACTATGTGTGTTATTTATTATACGTTGATCTCCACGATGGCCGTCGTAGTGGCACCTGCGAAATCCACCACGTCTCCTTTCTCGTTCGTCACCACCAACTCTATGTCGTCTATGCGGTTGCGACATACTGGAAAATAGATCGGCGAAGAGGGCGTGTAGATGATCGGTACCATGAACTCGGAACTTGGTTTGAAAGTCGCTATGATTCCCGTCTGCTTGTGACTTCCTAATAATCCGTCCGAAGATTTCGTGATCATGCCTTCCGCCACGTTGCAGTGTACGTTCAGAGTCTCTATGGCCAAGAATTTAGGAATGTTGGTTGCTACGTGCTTGATGCCAGCTTCGAGTTTGGTGTCGTTCTCGAAACCTAAAAGTTCTCCCATGGTGCCCAGGTCCACGGTCTCCGTCGCGGATAGGATTTCCACTCTGTGCGTGACCGAATTTTGAAAAAGGTATGTGCCTTTGGGTAACTGAGCTTGCAAAGTGGAAAGATTGTATTGTCCTGGCGTGACGACGATGTGTTCGCTTCCGACGCTAATTTTGTTGTTGTGCTGCGTGACGTTAGGTATGAGGTACATGCTGTAGAATGCACGCAGAGCCACGGATTTAGGATAGACGATGTCGTCGTGCAGCGTGAGTTTCAAGATTGAAGATTCGCTCGTGAGATGGAAGACGCCCATCCTAGTGATGCTGTTTCAGGTTCCACAGTGCTTTCTGGAAATCCTCGATCGTAGGGTTATTTATTTTAGAGAGAAACGCGAGCACGGAGAGGCAGAGATGACCGCAGTTCACGTCTCCGAAATCTTGAATGCGTTCGTCGTTGTGGTATATAGAGGTTTTGTTCGTTTTCAGATAATGAATTAAATTTGTAGGTGGAACACCTCCGAAAGAATCGAAAACGAATGCTTTATCATCATTTTTGTGGTAACATATCCAATGCGTGCCTGGATTTTCTTGACCGTCCAAGTTGACTACTCCGCATTCTCTTTTTTTCACGCTTGAAGGTAACGAGTCGGACATGAAAACTCCTCTAAAGTGTTTGATTTGTAACGGTCCGATCAGAGATTCAATGTCTCGGTTGGTGAGTGCCGTTGTTTCTTTTTTTTAAACTTTCTCATCACGCCCTTCCCCCCTTTCTTCTCCATGGCCAGGTTGTGACGTTTCTGTTCTTCCAATTCCGCTTTGTTCTTCTTCGAGTCGATGACGGTTTTCGCGATGGCGGCACTTCCGCCAGCCAAACTTCCAACGGCCCCCAATGCTGCTAGGATGGCCGGGATGCTGAATATGAAACCTCCGATCTTTTGCTGTTTCCGCGAACGCTGCAACCGTCTCAATTGAGGTGTGCTGAGCAGCAATTTCATTCCATGTCCTTTCGACAAGCAAAAACGTTTCTTCTCGCGTTGTTTGTTGGTGAGTAACCCATCGAGGGCACCTAGATTTTTCAGATTGGAGTATGGTATCTGGTACACGACACCCTTGGGCTTCATCTTGATGCTCTATGTGTTATTTTCGCGGTATGTTATTTATATATATATTCTGATATTTTTTCTTGTGTAGTTTTTTTACGGTATGTTATTTATATATAAATATTCTGAGATTTTTTTTCACGGCCCCGCAGTCGCTACACAAATTCTATTACGTGCTTCGTTTTCTTGCCAAGAAGTTCCTTTGTCCCCTTGTACACGATTCGAGTTTTGTTCTCGATTAAAATAGATAGCTTCTCGTCCGATAACATGTTAGCGTATCGATCTGGTAAAAATAGACTGTATTGTGCGTTGAGCAACAGGCGTACCTTGGGACCATACTGGGTAGAAACGATTGAACCGGAAGTTATCGTGTAAGGTTTGTCGACTTCCAATTCCCGAATTTTTACATACTCGACTGACAAATTTAGCATTTGTTTTAATGCTTGGAGGTCACTTATTTTTTCAGTTGTCATATCGAAGAAGAGAAATTTTCAGTGTGTGTGTTAGAGAAATTTAATTTTTTATTTTCACGATGTGTGTTATTTATATATACACCGAAGATTATTTTTTTCACGATGCGTGTTATTTATATATATTTTTTTTTTCACGATTTGTATCGAAGATTTTTTTAACAAAGGAAGAAAGTTCGTGCTTCGGAGAATGCGATGATGTGCGTGATGATTTCTTCAGTTTCCTGTTTGGACTTACGCCAATCATCAGTATACCGTCTTCTTCCCTGCCTCGCCTCGTGCAGTTCATCCAACCTCTCGTTCAATTTCTCCCCCGCGGCCGACAGAAGAGTGTCGAGATCACCGCACCTCATTCCACTGATCTCCCGAAGACGGTCCTTGAGAACTATTTCGCATCCCATGTGAAATGCCGGCGTCGTTTTAGCTAGGATCACAAGTTTATTAACATCTCCGTTAACTACCTTTTTGAATATTTTAGATAGTAGTTCATGCGGCAAATCAGTTATGCAAGCCATGTTGTTTTTTTACTGGATGTTATTTATATACCCCACCCCAATTTTTGTTTTGTGTTCATGGCGATGGTGGTACCCAGTGCGGCGACCCGTTCACCCAACGATGCGTCTCTGCTCACGAATCTTTCGAAAGCTGCGTGCTCTAACTTTCTGTCTGCTTCGTGACGTGCATGCAGATCCGTCTGCGTGGTGTTGTAAGCGATGTCGTGATCTTTGCATGCCGCGTCCAACAGATTCACACCCTTGTCTCCTCTCTCCAATCTTTTCTCGAGTTTGGTACCCGGTCCGCAGTACTGGTAGCCAGGTAGATGCATCTCGAAAGGTAACTTGTTGATGATGTCGTTCACAAGCCCCTTTCCTTCGGCCACGTTCCAAAATTTCGGAGGCAGCGTGTTGATGATTTTGATCAGGTAACCTATGCCCTTGTCGTCGTTCACGATGAAGTTGGAAAGTTTCGTGCTGATCATGTCCACGATCCCAACCTTCTCGTTGTAGAAATTACGGTTGCCTGCATTCTCTTCGCCGGCTATCACCAACAATCGGTCCACGAGCTTCCTCACGTCGTCCACCCAAACGAATTCTTTGGGTAACGTGTTGTAGCGTTTGACGCCGCTGCCTGTTTTGACCTGGTTCCAAATCGGTTTGATGAGATTCCTGTACTTCTCGCCGCTGCTCGATTTCACCCTATTCTGCGAGGCGTCGTTGTTCTGGTACAAGGCATCCGTCATGATCAGAATTTCCTTGTAACTCTGGTAATCTTCGTCGGTGTAATCTTTCGGCTGCTTTTTGGCGACGAGTTCCCACAGTCCCACCGTACCCGGATACCTGTTCCAACTATCCTTGTCGCCTAAATTGACTTTAATGTCGTTGCCTTCGAAGGTCACCTTCGATTTCCCAATCTTCCACACCACACCGCCGCCTTCGCTGGTTTCCATGCTGGGATACAATCCGAACACTTCATCCTTGTCGAATTTCCCCGTGCTCAGGTAGTCTCGTGCCAAAGGTCCCAACTCGATTTTATCCGAAGACGACGACGTGCTAGCAATAGCTCGACGTCGTGCCGGTGCATCCTTCAGTTCGAACGGTGTCGAAGGAATGCTTGAAATGGGCGTGGGTACGGCGTAACTTTTAGCTGCGAGCGGCACGAGTTCGTTGATCAAATTTTTATTTTGTTCCGTGACACTTTTAATTTCTTTACCTAGACCGCTGATGGCATCGATCACAGGTTGATCCTGACGTTTCTTCTCTTCGTAGAATCCGCGATTCTCGGATTTCCAACCTTTGAAGCGTTTCGCGAGGTAATCGCGAAGCTTGAGATTTTCGTCTTCGATTTTTCGTTTCGTCATGACGTTATTTATACACGTCGTTTCTCACAACCTTGCAACGTTTAGAAAGTCGTTGATTTTGTTTCTGTATTTTCCGTCGTTGGGTTTCCTCGTCATGTCGATCGTAGCGAATCCGAAATCGTCACCGTTCCAGCAAGTAGAGCAGCAGCGTTCCGAAAATTGATTGTAGTTCATGTCTCCGCCTACGTAGTCATCGTACGCGTGCTTGAGGTTGGTGTGATCTTGACGAAACAAACATATGAAATTAGCGTTGTCGCGTACTAACTGTTTTGGAATTTTGGAAAACGTTTGAGCTAGGTAGAAGCAATCCATTCCTTTGTGACGACCTTGCGTGAAAAAGTTGCGAATTTCATTTTGATTTTCCAGGATGGCGTCGTCGAACACAACGACTGAATTTTCACGACAATCGTCGAGTGGTTTTATTTCCGAGGCGAACGTTGCAATGTCCAGACCATCGTACAGTTTCATCAGTTGCTGGTATTTGGATTGCTCTAAACTTTTCGAGAACACGTACAGGTGCCTGTTCTTCCAATCTAACCAATTCGGTGCGAGGAGAAAATTGTCCACGAGCAGTGTCGTTTTTCCACACCCCGAAGGTCCTACGATCAGACAGCGGATGCTGTCGGGGAGCAATTCACCGTTTTTTTTCTTCGTTCCACTTTCCGAATTAGGTAAACGTTTCACAACATTCCACGTACTCATAGAATCACTTCGTTCGCGTCGATCCAACTTGTTTCCGGAAGTCCCAGCCATTTCACCAAAAGTTTGTTGCCTCTCTTGCGCAAAACTTTTTCGATAAGGTACGTGTCGGGGTATTTAGTTTTAGAGAGTTCCTCCTCGTAGAAGCGCCCCAATAAAATTTCACCGCCACTGTCTTTTATTATATACGTGTGACGGTTTCCGGGTAGAACTCGAACCACGGTAAAAAGTTCAGTGCTCCAGTTTCGTGTGAAACCCCTGTCGAACGTTCGCTTCAATTTACTGACCCTCACCTGTTCTCCAATTTTGTATTTAGCTTTTTTTGTCGTGGGCGTGTACTTTGGACAGTAAACGCTAGAAATTAAACGTTGCTCGTCAGACTTGGTAACGTCAGCTGGCTTCATGCCTATCGTTCCGTGCCGTGTGTGATTATAGTTGTTAACAAGTTCCGGAAGAATGGTGACCCACTTGTAGCTTCCCTGAAGCGTGAAGCGTGACCACATGCGCGATTTCAGAGTGCGATTGAATCTTTCCACGATGCTGGCCTTGACGTCACTGAAGGTCGAGTAATGTTGAACGTTGTGTTTCCGAATAAACTTTTGGAATACGGCATTGTAAAATTCCTTCCCTTTGTCCGTGTGCAGAAACCGAGGTCGTCTGCCGCCGCTTTCGCGAAAAATTGTCTTGAATGCTTCCGTGACGCACGTTCCCGTTTTCGCCTTCAAAGGTAAAGCCCATGCGAATTTCGAAAATGTGTCTATGACGGTGAGGAGGTACTTGTTGCCCTTGTTCAATTTATGTAGGTTTTTTAACTTGCCGCTACTCATTTCGACGAGGTCGCTTTCCCAGAGGTCGTCGATTCCCTTGGTTACCACAGCCAAACGTTTGTAGTTGCGGCGTGCAGGTTTATGCAATTCTTGGACGATGGCTTGCCTTGACATTCTTTTTTAGAGATTACGTTTGAAGAGAAGCACCAGCGTGATGGGATTCAAAGAGGGTGGCACCTCGCTCGTGTTTTGAACGATCAGCTTATCGCCGGCACTCACGTCGAAAACGGTAAGGTCTTCGTCTTCCTGTATTTCATATATGTTGCGCGTTTCGTTCCAACGCGCCAGAGGAATGTTTCCTGCTTTCTGGACACCACGATTCGATATCAAAGTCATGGTGGGAACACTAGCTTTTCTGCCGTGAAACCAGTACGAAAATTCGTTTACCTGAATCGTGCCATCGAGGAGAAACTTGTAGTACGGATGATAAGGATGCAGCATGTACAGTTTGTTACCTTCGACGAACGTGGAGATTCTCTGTTGATTGGGTACGCTGTTAATTTCGATGGCTTGCAGAGAATGGAGTTTAGCGAATTTAGTATCGATGCTAACGAGGTTGCTGTGAAGCTGACCCAGTGTGTTTTGTACGGGCACCAAATGCTCGACTATGGTATCCGTTACGGTAGAAAATGACGGTTTGATTTTCACTTCCACGTTCAACTGCTTGTAGCTTTCGTTGAGTTCTTGCAACTTGGCACCGAAAGAGGCCAGCGTCGATTCCTGCGTTGATTCCAGCACTCCAACTTGATCTCTGATGTTGACCACAATGTTCTGAAGGTTCTCGATTTGATTCAATTTCAAGCTCTTCTCGGTAAGATCATTCACGATGATTCGCATCTCTGTAAACTGCGTGTGAAGGTCGGCGACGCTCTGCGAAGTGGGCAGCGTCGACACCAGCGAAGCAAGTTCGTCTCGAATCTGTTCCACGTTCGCCGTTTCCGTTTCCAGTCGTTTCAGCATACGTGATATGTTCCTTTTCAAAGCGTGTAATTCTTTGGAGGTGGGGAGATTGCCCACCCTACTCTCGAGATCTCTCAACGAATTTTTGATGTCACTCGAATCTGATAGTGCCGTCACCGCCGTTTTCAATTTTTCCAAATCTTCGCTCGAAGGCACGCTCGTTCGTAACGATTCCAAGTCACCCTGTATGTTGTCCAGTACGTGATGAAAATGAGTAAGATTGGATTCGACGTTCAAGTTTTCCAAATATTGGATCTTCTGCTGAACCGTGCTTAACGTGTCCTGAATACTCGTCAACACACTTGCTTCAGCGTGAATATTTTTAATTTCTTCGTTGATCAACTCCAGAGACGCCTGAAGCGTAGCGATGGTGGTTTGAATGTGTTCAAAATCTTGATAAGCCTCCAGTTGAATTTTTATGTTCGCGACGCTTTTACCAATAACCTGCAGTTCGTCCGACGATGGTAGGTTCGTCATTGTATCTTCCAAAGTTTGCAACTTGGATTTGATTTCTTCCAACGTGCCGGTGAATTCTTCTTGTAATTTGGAAACAACGACCTGCAAGCGTTCTACATCAATATCATTCACGACGGTTTGAAGTTCAGAGAAATTCTTTTCTATTGCGGAAGTTCGCTCTTCGATTTCGAGTTTCAATTTTTCCAAATCTTCATTTTTCGATTGAAATTGCTGTAATTTGGCCAAATCATTTTGAAGCGAATCCATGCTCAACTGTATATTTTGAATGTTGTCGTAAGAAGGTACGTCAACATAATTTTTTATCAGTGTTTTCAGTTCGGAATCGATTTTCAGAATGGGATCGAGACATTGCGTTTGGAGCGTAGCGATCTCAGACTCTAAACTTTTGTTTAAGGTCTCCTGCAAAGCGATCAAATCGGTCCTCAACTTCTTAACTCGAACGTCCAGCATGAGAATCTCTTCTGCATGGTCTACACGCTTGGTGTTGCCGAAAATGTCGTTAGGCATTTTTGGTTAATGGTTATTTATAATAGAATAGACGATTCGTAATTCTACGAAGAGAGGAATAAGTTTGTCGTAATCTCCTAGGAGTTCCACGTAAAGATAATCTCCTGCAGACACATCGTACAACATGTTAGAAAGTACCTTGTCGTGCTTCATTCGAAAAATGTTTTTGCCGGTAGAAATTTTGATTTCGCCTGTGTTCTCCGGATTCACGGTGATTTGAAGTTTCCCATCGATCGGAATTTCGTAGAAATGTAAATTGTTATTAAAAACATAAAACATCTTGCCCACATCGTCATTCAGTTTCGTCCAAATACTATTAAGATGTACAATTAGTAGACCATTGAGTTTAGATAACATGGAAGGTAAGAGGTTATTGGAATTTAATAATGGAGTGTCCATGTTGCTTTGTTTGCGGAAACCAAAAAGATTCATTGTCCTTGTTAGTTATTTAACACATTGTGCTTTTTTGCTATTCTTCAAAACATACGGAGGAAAAGAGGAGCCCTCGGGCGATGAAAAGTTGCAAGCTGTTATTATGTTGTTAAGCCCGCTCCAAACCGAGGCTCATTAAATTCAACTCTTATTTTTCATCGCCCGAGGGCTCTTCTTTTCCTCCGTATGTTTTTGAAGAAGAATGGCAAAAGACACAACGGACTTCATGGCTATGGGGTTACGGTTAACACACGTCACATTTATCGCTTTTATTGTAGTGGCCCCACTCTCTCGTGTGGATTTGACAATCGAGAACACGTAACTTGTTGTCTCTGCCATCCAATGCGACCTTGGTTACGCGCGTCGTGTACAAATCATGCAATTTACTTGCAATGCGATGATCGGTGCTGAGTTGCCTTTTACCATGAAAAAGGCATTCCTTGTAGTCTTGCATGCTAAATTTGCTGGTACTTATTTTTCCCACCCCCTTCGCTTTCTTGATCTCTTTTTCTTCTGCAATCTTTACACAGTACATTTTGGCACGAAGCCCCGCAAATTCCCTGCTGTACTCCCCGCCAACTTCATCTTTGAACTTTCCTATGATCATTTTATTTTCTGTCGAATGCAAGTGATGGTCTGATGGTAAGTAGTGTATATTGGCCGGTTCTACGCAATACTTAGTAGGTATGCCTTTTTTTTATCAATCGAATATAAGTTTTTGACATATTTTGACAATTTTTTGTCGATGTTTTAGCGTTTAGCGATGTTTTAGTACAAATTTTCACTATACTCATTTTTTTTCCACTCATACTTGGTAGGTATATTATGATCTTACGTGATACAACTTAACCTATCCTTTTTTTTTACGATTATTTAATTTTTTTTACGATCCTAAGTGATATAACTTAACCTATCATTTTTTTATTTATGCACTGTTTGAACGTCATCATTTGAGGATCATATTTTGTAGGTATTTTTTTTTTATCAATTGAATATAAGTTTTTGACATATTTTGACAATTTTTTGTCGATGTTTTAGCGTTTAGCGATGTTTTAGTACAAATTTTCACTGCACTCATTTTTTCCATTTATACTTGGTAGGTATATCACGATCTTACGTGATACAACTTAACCTATCTTTTTTTTTACGATTTTTTAATTTTTTTTACGATCCTAAGTGATATAACTTAACCTATCATTTTTTTATTTACGCACCGAACTAACCTACAAGGGGGACTCTGTTTGTTTTAATATTTCAGTATTATAAGGTTTTCACAAATTTTATATAACCTAAAATGTGTTGGATGTTGATTTTTAGTATGTGGCAATTTTTTATGAATTTTAAAACTGTTCCGTCACCCTCTCGTTCTTCACGTCGTGGACGAAGGACTTCTCTGCAATCAGGATGACGCTGCATAGAGTATCGGCAGGCAGCGCGTCGTGGAACTCGCAGACGACCTTGATGTTGGTGCGATCGTTGACCACCACCTGCCTTCTCTTAGATGTGTTGATGACGGTCATGGGTCTCCGTGCTTTGAATTCGCTGGGCGTGTAATACATGTCCACGCTTCCCTCGGTCACGCGTTTGTAAGCCGTGTAAGCTTCGTAAAGTTTGAGGTAATCGTCTTTGGTCACGTCGAGGTTGTAATTCTCGGGCGGGAACACTTCGTTCCTACCGTTCTTCAGATAAACGTTCTTGATCTTGCAGTCGTCGAACTTGCTGGAATCTTTTTCCTGATTCTTGTCCCTCCCGGTCTGAAAAAGCACCACGACGAAATCTGGCATGTCGAACTGTATGTTGTTGAACTGCGTCGTCACGTCGAATTCCATGTGACTTCCCGACGCCATATTCTGCACGCACTGGTAACCGTGAAAGTGAATCGACACCTGCGGACTTTTCAAGATCTCCGCTTTGTACTTGAGGGCGTAGTTCGTTTCGTATTCCACCACCGGCATTCTCAATTCCATGCTTCGGATGACGCATTTCGCTGCTTCGGGTAAAGTGTTGGCTATCGGCGTGGTGCCGTCCGGACCCAAAGTAGCGTATCGCATCAGTGCGTCGTTGTCGTTGGCCGCTCTTCGAAACGTGATCCTCAGTCCTCCCTTCCAATGATCTCCTTGTAGTCCGAGAAGAAACCAGGCAGCAGACGCATGGGAAAGAGCACCGTGTGACTTCTCGTCGATATTTTGGCCCCGGCTTCGAATCCCCCGGCCTGGTAGTACGCTGCGTCCGTTTTGGATAATTTCAACGTTCCCACTGCCGTCGACGTGATGCCTGGATAATCTATTCTGTCGATGACGGTGTTGTGTTTCCTCACCTCCACCTGCGAGAACAGGTGAGGCACGAAGTTGTCCACGAGTATCAAGTTTGCTGCTGCGGGAAACGCGTCTCCGCTTTCTTTCTTCACCACGTCGAATTGAAAGTAGAGGTCCGCTCTGTGAGGATGAACGAACCCATCGCCTACGTCCACGTCGTATTCGATCTCCCTGTTCGCCTCGTTGAGATTGGCGAACGTGCGACGGTTGGGAGGGAAAGATTGCAATTCGTAACTTTCGATTTGCTCCATTTTACATGTATGGTTATTTATTATACGTTGATCTCCACGATGGCCGTCGTAGTGGCACCTGCGAAATCCACCACGTCTCCTTTCTCGTTCGTCACCACCAACTCTATGTCGTCTATGCGGTTGCGACATACCGGAAAATAGATCGGCGAAGAGGGCGTGTAGATGATCGGTTCCATGAACTCGGAACTTGGTTTGAAAGTGGCTATGATTCCCGTCTGCTTGTGACTTCCTAACAATCCGTCCGAAGATTTCGTGATCATGCCTTCCGCCACGTTACAGTGTACGTTCAGAGTCTCTATGGCCAAGAATTTAGGAATGTTGGTTGCTATGTGCTTGATGCCAGCTTCGAGTTTGGTGTTGTTCTCGAAACCTAAAAGTTCTCCCATGGTGCCCAGGTCCACGGTCTCCGTCGCGGATAGGATTTCCACTCTGTGCGTGACCGAATTTTGAGAAAGGTACGTGCCTTTGGGTAATTGAGCTTGCAAAGTGGAAAGATTGTATTGGCCTGGCGTGACGACGATGTGTTCGCTTCCGACGCTAATTTTGTTGTTGTGCTGGGTGACGTTAGGTATGAGGTACATGCTGTAGAATGCACGCAGAGCCACGGATTTAGGATAGACGATGTCGTCGTGCAGCGTGAGTTTCAAGATCGAAGATTCGCTCGTGAGATGGAACACGCCCATCCTAGTGATGCTGTTTGAGGTTCCACAATGCTTTCTGGAAATCTTCGACCGTAGGGTTATTTATTTTAGAGAGAAACGCGAGCACGGAGAGGCAGAGATGACCGCAGTTCACGTCTCCGAAATCTTGAATGCGTTCGTCGTTGTAGTATATAGAGGTTTTGCTCGTTTTCAGATAATGAATTAAATTTGTAGGTGGAACACCTCCGAAAGAATCGAAAACGAATGCTTTATCATCATTTTTGTGGTAACATATCCAATGCGTGCCTGGATTTTCTTGACCGTCCAAGTTGACTACTCCGCATTCTCTTCTTTTGACGGTTGAAGGTAACGAGTCGGACATGAAAACTCCTCTGAAGTGTTTAATTTGTAACGGTTCGATCAGAGATTCAATGTCTCGGTTGGTGAGTGCTTCTGTTTCTTTTTTTTAAACTTTCTCATCACGCCCTTCCCCTTTTTCTTCTCCATGGCCAGGTTGTGACGTTTCTGTTCTTCCAACTCGGCCTTGTTCTTCTTCGAGTCGATGACGGTTTTCGCGATGGCGGCACTTCCGCCGGCCAAACTTCCAACGGCCCCCAATGCTGCCAGGATGGCCGGGATGCTGAATATGAAACCTCCGATCTTTTGCTGTTTCCGCGAACGCTGCAAGCGTCTCAATTGAGGTGTGCTGAGAAGTAATTTCATTCCATGTCCTTTTGACAAGCAAGAACGTTTCTTCTCACGTTGTTTCTTGGTAAGTAACCCATCGAGGGCACCTAGATTTTTAAGATTGGAGTATGGTATCTGGTACACGACACCCTTGGGCTTCATGTTGATGCTCTATGTGTTATTTTCACGGTATGTTATTTATATATATATTCTGAGATTTTTTCTTGTGTAGTTTTTTTACGGTATGTTATTTATATATTTTCAAGGCCTCGCAGTCGTTACACAAATTCTATTACATGCTTCGTTTTCTTGCCAAGAAGTTCCTTTGTCCCCTTGTACACGATTCGAGTTTTGTTCTCGATTAAAATAGATAGCTTCTCGTCGGATAACATGTTAGCGTATCGATCTGGTAAAAATAGACTGTATTGTGCGTTGAGCAACAGGCGTACCTTGGGACCATACTGGGTAGAAACGATTGAACCGGAAGTTATCGTGTAAGGTTTGTCGACTTCCAATTCCTGAATTTTTACATACTCGACTGACAAATTTAGCATTTGTTTTAATGCTTGGAGATCGCTCATTTTTTCAGTTGTCAGAGTGTTAGAGAGAAATTTAATTGCTTTTTTTTTTCACGATGTGTGTTATTTATATATACCGAAGATTATTTTTTTACGATGTGTGTTATTTATATATCAAGTTTTTTTACGGTATGTTATTTATATACCCCACCCCAATTTTTGTTTCGTGTTCATGGCGATGGTGGTACCAAGTGCGGCGACCCGTTCACCCAGCGATGCGTCTCTGCTCACGAACCTTTCGAAAGCTGCATGTTCCAATTTTTTGTCTGCTTCGTGACGTGCGTCCAGATCCGTCTGCGTGGTGTTGTAGGCGATGTCGTGATCTTTGCATGCCGCGTCCAACGGATTCACACCCTTGTCTCCTCTCTCCAATCTTTTCTCGAGTTTGGTACCCGGTCCGCAGTACTGGTAGCCAGGTAAATGCATCTCGAAAGGTAACTTGTTGATGATGTCGTTCACTAGTCCTTTTCCTTCGGCCACGTTCCAAAATTTCGGAGGCAGCGTGTTGATGATTTTGATCAGGTAACCTATGCCCTTGTCGTCGTTCACGATGAAGTTGGAAAGTTTCGTGCTGATCATGTCCACGATCCCAACCTTCTCGTTGTAGAAATTACGATTGCCTGCATTCTCTTCGCCGGCTATCACCAACAATCGGTCCACGAGTTTCCTAACGTCGTCCACCCAAACGAATTCTTTGGGTAACGTGTTGTAGCGTTTGACGCCGCTGCCTGTTTTGACCTGGTTCCAAATCGGTTTGATGAGATTCCTGTACTTCTCGCCGCTGCTCGATTTCACCCTATTCTGCGAGGCGTCGTTGTTCTGGTACAAGGCATCCGTCATGATCAAAATTTCCTTGTAACTTTGGTAATCTTCGTCGGTGTAATCTTTCGGCTGCTTTTTGGCGACGAGTTCCCACAGTCCCACCGTACCCGGATACCTGTTCCAACTATCCTTGTCGCCTAAATTGACTTTAATGTCGTTGCCTTCGAAGGTCACCTTCGATTTCCCAATCTTCCACACCACACCGCCGCCTTCGCTGGTTTCCATGCCGGGATACAATCCGAACACTTCATCCTTGTCGAATTTCCCCGTGCTCAGGTAGTCTCGTGCCAAAGGTCCCAACTCGATTTTATCCGAAGACGTGCTGCCTATGGCTCGACGTCGTGCCGGTGCATCCTTCAGTTCGAACGGCGTCGAAGGAATGCTCGAAATAGGCGTGGGTACGGCGTAACTTTTAGCTGCGAGCGGTACGAGTTCGTTGATCAAATTTTTATTTTGTTCCGTGACACTTTTAATTTCTTTACCTAGACTGCTGATGGCATCGATCACGGGTTGATCCTGACGTTTCTTCTCTTCGTAGAATCCGCGATTCTCGGATTTCCAACCTTTGAAGCGTTTCGCGAGGTAATCGCGAAGCTTGAGATTTTCGTCTTCGATTTTTCGTTTCGTCATGACGTTATTTATACACGTCGTTTCTCACAACCTTGCAACGTTTAGAAAGTCGTTGATTTTGTTTCTGTATTTTCCGTCGTTGGGTTTCCTCGTCATGTCGATCGTCGCGAATCCGAAATCGTCACCGTTCCAGCAAGTAGAGCAGCAGCGTTCCGAAAATTGATTGTAGTTCATGTCTCCGCCTACGTAGTCATCGTACGCGTGCTTGAGGTTGGTGTGATCTTGACGAAACAAACATATGAAATTAGCGTTGTCGCGTACTAACTGTTTTGGAATTTTGGAAAACGTTTGAGCTAGGTAGAAGCAATCCATTCCTTTGTGACGACCTTGCGTGAAAAAGTTGCGAATTTCATTTTGATTTTCCAGGATGGCGTCGTCGAACACAACGACTGAATTTTCACGACAATCGTCGAGTGGTTTTATTTCCGAGGCAAACCTTGCAATGTCCAGACCATCGTACAGTTTCATCAGTTGCTGGTATTTGGATTGCTCCAAACTTTTCGAGAACACGTACAGGTGCCTGTTCTTCCAATCTAACCAATTCGGTGCGAGGAGAAAATTGTCCACGAGCAGTGTCGTTTTCCCACACCCCGAAGGACCTACGATCAGACAGCGGATGCTGTCGGGAAGCAACTTGCCGTTCTTTTTCTTCGTTTGACTTTCCGGATCCGGTAGACGCTTCACCACGTTCCACGTACTCACAAGATCACTTCGTCCGCGTCGATCCAACTCTTTTCCGGAAGTCCCAGCCATTTGACCAAAAGTTTGTCACCTTTCCTACGCAATACTTTCTCGATGAGGTACGTGTCGGGGTGTTTCGTTTTAGAGAGTTCCTCTTCGTAAAATCTTCCTTTCAAAATCTCGCCGCTACTATCTTTTATTATATACGTGTGTCGGTTTCCGGGTAAAACTCGAACCACCGTAAAGAGTTCCGTGCTCCAATTTTTTGTGAATCCCTTCTCGAAGGTGCGTTTGAATTTGCTGATCCTCACCCGGTCTCTAATTTTGTATTTAGCTTTTTTTGTCGTGGGTGTGTACTTTGGACAGTAAACTGTAGAAATTAAACGCTGCTCGTCGGACTTGGTAACGTCGGCTGGCTTCATGCCTATTGTTCTGTGTACCGTATCATTATAGGTGTCGACGAGTTCCGGCAGGATGTCGACCCATTTGTAATTTCCCCGAAGCGTGAATCGTTTCCACATGTGTGTTTTCAAGGTTCGATTGAATCTTTCCACGATGCTGGCTTTGATGTGACTGAAGGTCGAATAATGTCGAATGCCATGTTTTTGAATAAACTTTTGGAATACGGCGTTGTAAAATTCTTTACCGTTGTCCGTTTGCAGAAACCGTGGTTGTCTGCCGCCGCTTGCGCGAAAAATTAATTTGAATGCTTCCGTGACGCATGTTCCCGTTTTCGCCTTCAAAGGTAGAGCCCATGCGAATTTCGAAAACGTGTCTATGACGGTGAGAAGGTACTTGTTGCCCTTGTTCAATTTATGTATGTTTTTTAACTTGCCGCTACTCATCTCGACGAGGTCACTTTGCCAGAGGTCATCGATGCCCTTGGTTACCACAGCCAAACGTTCGTAGTTGCGGCGTGCAGGTTTATGCAATTCTTCGACGATGGCTTGCCTAGACATTTTTTTAGAGATTACGTTTCAAGAGAAGCACAAGCGTGATGGGATTCAAAGAGGGTGGCACTTCGCTCGTGTTTTGAATGATCAGCTTATCGCCGGCACTCACGTCGAAAACGGTAAGATCTTCGTCTTCGTGTATTTCATATATGTTGCGCGTTTCGTTCCAACGTGCCAGAGGAATGTTTCCTGCTTTCTGGACACCACGATTCGATATCAAAGTCATGGTGGGAACGCTAGCTTTTCTACCGTGAGACCAGTACGAAAATTCGTTTATCTGAATCGTGCCATCGAGGAGAAACTTGTAGTACGGATGATAAGGATGCAACATGTACAGTTTGTTACCTTCGACGAACGTGGAGATTCTTTGTTGATTGGGTACGCTGTTGATTTCGATGGCTTGCAGAGAATGCAGTTTAGCGAATTTAGAGTCGACGCCGAGCAGATTACTGTGAACTTGTCCGAGTTTATTTTCGATGGGCAGCAAATGCTCGACTATGGTATCCGTTACGGCAGAAAACGACGGTTTGATTTTCACTTCCACGTTCAACTGCTTGTAGTTTTCATTGAGTTCTTGCAACTTGGTACCGAAAGAGGCCAGCGTCGATTCCTGCGTGGATTCCAGCACTCCAACTTGATCTCTGATGTTGACGACAATGTTCTGAAGGTTCTCGACTTGATTCAATTTCGAGCTCTTCTCGGTAAGATCGTTCACGATCCTTCGCATCTCTGTAAACTGCGTGTGAAGGTCGGCGACGCTCTGCGAAGTGGGCAGCGTCGACACCAGCGAACTAATTTCGTCTCGAATCTGTTCCACGTTCGCCGTTTCCGTTTCTAGTCGTTTCAGCATTCGAGATATGTTTCTTTTCAAAGCGTGCAATTCTTTGGAGGTGGGGAGATTGGCCACCCTACTCTCGAGATCGCTCAATGAACTTTTGATGTCGTTCGAATCGGATAGTGCCGTCACCGCCGTTTTCAATTTTTCCAAATCTTCGCTCGAAGGCACGCTCGTCCGTAACGATTCCAAGTCACCCTGTATGTTGTCCAGTACGTGATGAAAATGAGCGAGATTCGTTTCGACGTTCAAATTTTCTAAATATTCGATCTTCTGCTGAACCGTGCTCAACGTGTCTTGAATGCTCGTCAACGCTTTTGCTTCAGCGTGAATATTTTTAATTTCTTCGTTGATCAATTCCAAGGACGCCTGAAGCGTAGCGATGGTGGTTTGAATGTGTTCGAAATCTCGATAGGCCTCCAATTGAATTTTTATGTTCGCGACGCTTTTACCGATGACCTGCAGTTCGTCCGACGATGGTAGGTTTGTCATTGTATCTTCCAAAGTCTGCAACTTGGATTTAATTTCTTCCAACGTGCTGGTGAATTCTTCTTGTAATTTGGAAACGACGACATGCAAGCGTTCTACATCAATATCGTTCACGACGGTTTGAAGTTCAGAGAAATTCTTTTCTATTGCGGAAGTTCGTTCTTCGATTTCGAGTTTCAATTTTTCCAAATCTTCATTTTTCGATTGAAATTGCTGTAATTTGGCCAAATCATTTTGAAGCGAATCCACGCTCAACTGTATATTTTGAACGTTGTCGTAAGAAGGTACATCGACATAATTTTTTATCAGCGCCTTCAGTTCGGAATCGATTTTCAGAATGGGGTCGAGACATTGCGTTTGGAGCGTAGCGATTTCCGACTCTAAACTTTTGTTTAAGGTCTCCTGCAAAGCGATCAAATCGGTCCTTAACTTCTTAACTCGAATGTCCAACATGAGAATCTCTTCTGCGTGGTCTACACGCTTGGTGTTGCCGAAAATGTCGTTAGGCATTTTTGGTTAACGGTTATTTATAATAGGATAGACGATTCGTAATTCTACGAAGAGAGGAATAAGTTTGTCGTAATCTCCGAGGAGTTCTATGTAAAAATAATCTCCTGCAGACACATCGTACGTAATGTTAGAAAGCATCTTGTCGTGCTTGATTCGAAAAATGTTCTTGCCGGTAGAAATTTTGATTTCGCCTGCGTTTTCCGGATTCACGGTGATTTGAAGTTTCCCGTCGATCGGAATTTCGTAGAAATGTAAATTGTTATTAAAAACATAAAACATCTTGCCCACATCGTCATTCAGTTTCGTCCAAATGCTGTTGAGGTGAATAATCAACAGACCGTTGAGTTTAGGTAACACGGAAGGTAAGACTTCATGATCTGGTATGGTTTCCATAATGATCTGTTTTTTGAAACCGAACAAATTCATAGGCATGCTGGTTATTTATTCTCACAACGTTGCAACGTTTAGAAAGTCGTTGATTTTGTTTCTGTATTTTCCGTCGTTGGGTTTCCACGTCACGTCGATCGTCGCGAATCCGAAATCGTCATTGTTCCAGCAAGAAGAGCAGCGTTCCGAAAATTGATTGATCAACAGACCGTTGAGTTTAGATAACATGGAAGGTAGAAATTCATGATCTGCCGTGCGGTGTACAGTCTCCATTGTTTGCTTTCCGAAAGCAAAGAGATTCATTGTTCTTGCTAGTTATTTATTGTGTATGTGATAATTTGAGACAGTCAAAGTTTTTTTTATTTTAGTTATAGTTATTTAAGTTTATTTTTTTCTTTCATTTGCATTGCCTACAATTTTTACTAATTTCTAAACGATAGTGTCCCCAAGGCAACGTGTGGATTCCACAAGACAAAATACATTTTTTATCGTCATGCGGATCTAATGCTACTTTCCTAACTTTGTTGTAATCACGTGGTCTACACTTTGGATTCTTTGTTCTATGCTTAGTATCGTCGATTGTGAGTAAAGGCAAATGATGTAATCGTGGAAGGTGAGTTTGTTCTCCACCGTATTTTTGCCCACACCTTTTGCTTTCTTCGTGACGCTACTCTCTGTTCTCATGGCATACATCTTCGAACGCAAACCCGCGAACTCGACAATAATATCACCGTTACATTCATCTTTCAGTTTACCTAGGACTTTTTTGTTACGGGATGGAATTCCAAATTTGTTGGGTTGAGGATACGCAGAAGTATCGAAATACTCAAGCATGGAAGGATTTTTTATGTCTTCGTATAGGTTAGGTGTTTGTATGCTGTAAATGAAGCTGTCGGTGTCCGTGTACAAAAGTGATATTTTATCATTGTAGAAGGGTTTCATCACGTCATAATGAAATTCGAACATGTAAAGTTTCGACAAGTCGAGAACCGTTGCGCCAACGTAAATTGGTTTTCTGAATTTCATCAATTTTATATCTAGATTGAAAAGTGCTAAATTCTCGTTGTAAATTTTTCTCGACTTGAATCTAGGATCGGCTATCCACTTCCGACATTTATTCTTATCGGAAATTAATTTCACGTCTACGTGCTTTCTAACATTCTCCATGGTCTTTCCGTACACCGCATTGTTCATTAATTTAAAAAAATCCTTGTCTAAATCGGTAGTGGCAGCTGTTCTATGTTGTGTGTTAGTTTCTATGTAAGGTCTTAACCACGTGGAATGTTTAAACTTTAGTATTCTTCTAACATTTACTATCTGAACACCCTTCCCAATCAAAAACCGGAGATTCTTGTAGTGGACGACGTATCTCTGTTTAGGGTCCAATGTTAACAAAAGCTTGTCTTGAACCGAGTCGGGTGGACATTTGATTTCGGGAGTCGGAGGCAAATCCGAAAACGTGTCGTGCAGGTGGTCGGAGAATTGGAGATCTACCTCTGCGAGGAAACCACACTCGCTATCGTCGAAATGAATAATATCTATCGAAGTGGGATCTAACCATTCGAATCCCCCGTAAGGAAGTTTTTGAACCATGGCATGTCCGTAGAGATTATTAACGTCGGCGTAGAAGATGTAATTCGATGCTCGATTTGAATCGTAATCTTCTTTCATGTGTACGTTATTAGCTTTTGCATGTCTCTGTACGCATTGCACCATTCCACCTCGTATCCCTCTTTCGATAAATAGCAACATGTCAACGTCCGATATCAGTTCCAGCTTGACCTTTGTCTGGAATAACATTGACGACCACGCTAATCCCGGTAGACTGTAGAAATACGCCGGATCTAATTTGTAAATATTCGTTGCCGTTTTCCTGAACGCTTGAAAAACATCGGCGAGTATCGTCACGTCTAATTTTAAGTATGCGTCGTGGTAGTCTCCGAGTGTCCTACATTCTAATTTCTCCCACATGAGTTGCGCGTGTTGGTATTCTTCGTCCGTGATTCCTTTCTCTCTGAGTCTGCTGTAAAATTCTCTTGGAAGTGGAAGAGCGTCGTCGTTAAATTTAGAACCATCACTAACATATTCGTAAGGATAAACCCCTTTACGTCTAACGAGTTCTATGTCTACGTTGGGAAAACTAGCTCTAGTTATTTTAAATTGATCGTCGGTGAGTTTGTTCGCTAAAGCATCCAGACTTGCAGAGAGAAATCTATACGAATCCAGGAAGCGCATCTCGATTGTATTTTTCGTTCCCGGAATCGACACTTGCTTGCTGAGACTAATGTAGCGTTCTTCATTCTCTGCCAAGACACCTATACGTTTCGGATCGTAGCCAAGATGTCTCACCAGGTGGTGAAAATCATATCCGCTTCCGTTGTGAAAGAATATGGGGATGAATTTAGGTTTCTGGATTTTAAGATTGCACGTGTTGCAAATTCCACCCATGTAGTTTCCGCTGAAATGATCGTGGTGGAATATTTTTTTGTTCTCATCAGTGAAACTTTGATCACATACCGGACACACCTCAGTGGAATTGTAATTTTGAAGTTCATTTTCAGTTAAAGGTGCCATCGGTTTTGATGTAAGCAGTACGCTACCAATTACCTCAACCTCCTCCACCATTTTTTCCAGGAAGTGTTCGATTACATTTGGCCCGCGGTATATATATGCTTCATTTATTTTATCACGTCGCACAACAACATAGCCGAAACTATTAGGTTGATGAAGCTGGTACGGCGTTGTGGAGGAAATTTCAGGATCCGGTTCGCAGTAGGAGAGTGGTTTCAGGAAAGACTCGAAATCTGCGACGATGATTGCGGGATGTTCCAACAATGCCTTGTGCATTTTGAATTCTTCGACTTCGTTCGTTTCGGGCATCAACATTCTAGCCGGTCTGTTGTTGCCGCAATAAATTTTATGTTCGACAAGTTTATCGATAGCAATTTGACGTCCGGTGTAATTTTGATAATCGAGTTGTTTTCGATCGTCGAACATGGTTAGACATCTCGGACAAACTTCGATGCAATGTTCATGCTTGGTTGTTTGGCTTCCTAGTAATCGAGACATTGAACGAATTAGCGTGTAATGATAGACATCCTCTTTGGAAATGAGAAGGAGATTTATTACACAAGCATCGTCATCGTCGATATCGCTTATCCTGACGGGATGCACGAGATATTTATCTGACGTGAAGGAATATACATTAATAGCGATGCGTTTTCCTGCACGATTTTCGAACTTTGTTATATCCGACAATGTCACCGGGTATTCAATGTCAGACATTACACTTTGAAAGTCGGTCTCGTATTGTTTGTAATTAGAAACCTGTTCTGGATGATTTGACCAATGAACAGGATGCAGTGCAGCCAATATACACCAAAGGAAACACTTTTTATCGCTGTTCTGTATATTTAACACAGCCCTCTTGTGTTGAATGTTCGGTGGAAGAGGAACGTAGCTGGAAGCGCGAAGAGGCGAGAATTGGTTCACGTAAACAGTTAACGTGTGAGGACTTCCACATAGAGACCATCCCGACCCTTTAGCCTCGAAATCGTCATGTTTCTTAACCAGCTCGTTGGAAACTTTATAATAGAAGTTGTCCAAATTTTCGACGTCCGCCAAATAAAGAGTCTGGTTTTTTGTACGATGATAAAAAATACTCGTTGTGCCATCAACTTTCTCGTATTCAGAAAACAGAACAACGTATACTTTTATAGAGTTGTTTTCAAGTTTATCTTTTAAAATATTTAGTACAGATGTTTTCGTTTCATCCAAGAAACTAAGGATGTCACGACCTGGTTCTGACTTAATTGAAAAATCCTGGAGTTGGTCGTTAAATGCAGATCTAATTGGTTTGCGTTCATTAGATAATTTAATTTGCTTGGAAGTGGAAGCTTCCGTTTCTGAATTATCGATTTTCCTCTTCGATGTTCCTTGTTCGGTCGATGGTTTGCAAATTTTGAGATGTTTACTTAAATTTGCAATGCTGATCATTTTTCCGCATCGAGCACAGGGCTTAGAAGGTAACGAACGATTAATTCTCGAACCTGTTTCGCTACATCTTGCCCTGTGTACCGATAAATTGTTTCTTGAGATTAGCTTCCCACAAGTAACACATTCAGTTTTATCATTTTTACGATTGAAACTGGTGGTGGATGCCATTGCTTTCTCCAAAATCACAGAAATCAAAAAGTCTAGTATATAGCGACACAATTTTCAGGTATGTTATTTTATATAGAATTTCTTGGAGTGATTACAAAACTCAAAAATTCAATCTACTGTAAATAGAATTTCAGGTATGTTATTTATATAGAATTTCTTGTGTGCGAATAGAAAAACTCAAGAATTCAATCTACTGTAAATACAATTTTCAGGTATGTTATTTTATATAGAATTTCTTGGGGTAATTACAAAACTCAAAAAATGAATCTACTGTGAATATAATTTTCAGGTATGTTATTTTATATAGAATTTTCTCGGGGCGAATACAAAACTCAAAAATCCGAGACAGTCCAGTTTAACGTGTTCATATTTGAAAAAAAATTGCAAAATACCCCGACAACGTTTCAGCTACTAGGACCTCATTACCATGAGCCTAATCCTAGTAAGCCACATACACACCTGTTCTTCGTATCGCATATGCTAGTAAGTCAGATGACATATTGGGAGAATCACATTTCCCCCAATGATCCCACCACAACAAACGTCGCACATGCTAGAAGAAACAGGATCAGGATATTTTATGCTAAATTTACGGCTGCCTGTATGCAGTTATAGGCAAATCATTAAAAGAGCGCTCTAATATACAATGATTTCTCCTACCATGTACCCTAACATACAATTTAACATAACAAGTAAAATTTCGATTCGTCTATATATACCCAACAAAACTCAGAAACTGTCATACGCGAGAGCTATATTTTGCAACAACTATAATTACCCAACACTAGCAACAAGAACAAAAAAAATATATCAATTACTTGTATAATATTAATTAGTAACTTTAGATAATATTAATTATTAGTTTTCAGTTGTAATTAATTTTAAAAAACAATTTATAAGATGTTAGGTGATGATAACCAAGTGCAAAAAGCATTGCACACACAAACAAAGCACCACTTAGTTCATCGAGTCTCGGTGTCGTCTCTCCTCTCATACCAGGTCGTCATGGAACTATTTTTTTTTCATCAATCGAAAATTTTCCAAGTCCACAGCGTTAAAAAAATCTTAAATTGCAAATATCTCGAAAATGGTAAAAGTTATCGAAAAAATATATCGAAAAACACCTCCATCCCGGTAGCGAAGCTACCCCCCCTGTCGATTTTGGATATGTAGAATACGTATACCAAGTTTTGGTGGTCCTGGGGTCAAGGGGTAAGAAGTTAGCCCACCCCCTCCCAAAACTTTGATCACTCGTAACTTTTGAACGCCTAACCTAACCTAACCTAACCTAGCCTAACCTAGCCTAACCTAACCTAACCTAACCTAGCCTAACCTAACCTAACCTAACCTAGCCTAACCTAACCTAGCCTAACCTAGCCTAACCTAACCTAACCTAACCTAGCCTAACCTAACCTTGGGTTTAGTGTGTCGGTCGAGTCTCGGTGTCCTCTGTCCTCCCATACCAAAATTGGCATAGATCGTCATGGAACCAATTTTTCATCAATCGAAAATTTTCCAAGTCCAGCGTTAAAAATCTTAAATTGCAAATATCTCAAATTTTTGACAAACAGGGTCATAGAACCCTCCAATTCATGACTTGGGAAAAATATGTTTGCTGATTCATCATGTACACCTATACGTGAGAAAAAGTATGAATAGAATCTATGTTCGGAAATCCAAAATGGCGACCGGAAGTGGGGTTATCTTGAAAACGGTAAGACTTAGGAAAAATCTATTTTCGGATTCATTATGTACACCTATACGTGAGTAAAATATGAATAGAACCTATGCTCGGAAATCCAAAATGGCGACCGGAAGTGGGGTTATCTTGAAAACGGTAAGACTTAGGAAAAATCTGTTTTCGGATTCATCACGTACGCCTATATGTGAGAAAAAATATGAATAGAACCTATGTTCGGAAATCCAAAATGGCGACCGGAAGTGGGGTTATCTTGGAAACGGTAAGACTTGCGAAAAATCTGTTTGGGGATTTATCATGTACACTTATACGTGAGAAAAAATATGAATAGAACCTATGTTCGGAAATCCAAAATGGCGACCGGAAGTGGGGTTATCTTGGAAACGGTAAGACTTAGCAAAAATCTGTTTTCGGATTTATTACGTACGCCTACATATAAGTAAAATGTGAATAGAACCTATGCTCGGAAATCCAAAATGGCGACCGGAAGTGGGGTTATCTTGGAAACGGTAAGACTTAGCAAAAATCTGTTTGCGGATTCGACGACTGCAAGATCAAGAACGTTTATCTGAAGAACGGTAGGAACGAAGTGTTCCCGCGCGAGAATTACAACCTCGACATGACCAAAAGCGATTACCTCAAACTTTACGAAGCTTACACGGCTTACAAACGCGTGACCGAGGGAAGCGTGGACATGTATTACACGCCCAGCGAATTCAAAGCACGGAGACCCATGACCGTCATCAACACATCTAAGAGAAGGCAGGTGGTGGTCAACGATCGCACCAACATCAAGGTCGTCTGCGAGTTCCACGACGCGCTGCCTGCCGATACTCTATGCAGCGTCATCCTGATTGCAGAGAAGTCCTTCGTCCACGACGTGAAGAACGAGAGGGTGACGGAACAGTTTTAAAATTCATAAAAAATTGCCACATACTAAAAATCAACATCCAACACATTTTAGGTTACATAAAATTTGTGAAAACCTTATAATACTGAAATATTAAAACAAACAGAGTCCCCCTTGTAGGTTAGTTCGGTGCGTAAATAAAAAAATGATAGGTTAAGTTATATCACTTAGGATCGTAAAAAAAATTAAAAAATCGTAAAAAAAAATAGGTTAAGTTGTATCACGTAAGATCGTGATATACCTACCAAGTATAAATTGAAAAAATGAGTGCAGTGAAAATTTGTACTAAAACATCGCTAAACGCTAAAACATCGACAAAAAATTGTCAAAATATGTCAAAAACTTATATTCGATTGATAAAAAAAAAATACCTACAAAATATAATCCTCAAATAATGACGTTCAAACAGTGCATAAATAAAAAAATGATAGGTTAAGTTATATCACTTAGGATCGTAAATAAAAATTAAATAATCGTAAAAAAAAGGATAGGTTAAGTTGTATCACGAAAAATCATAATATACCTACCAAGTATGAGTGGAAAAAAAAATGAGTATAGTGAAAATTTGTACTAAAACATCGCTAAACGCTAAAACATCGACAAAAAATTGTCAAAATATGTCAAAAACTTATATTCGATTGATAAAAAAAAGGCATACCTACTAAGTACTGCGTAGAACCGGCCAATATACACTACTATGGTAAGTTGCTAAAATCAAACAGATGCTTCATCTTAGTCAGATCATGTTCGAGGCTTGGTGTTTGGATTAGAAAAATGAAGCTATCCGTGTCAATGTAACATATTTGGATGTTATCTCCATAAAAAAGTTGAAACTGATCGTAGTACGATTGGTACATGTGCAATTTTGATAGTTCAAGGACGGTGGCACCTATGGCAATCGGCTTGTTGAGCATCACTTGCTTCTTGTTCCTCTCGACGAATACTAGATTCTCGTCGAAATTGGTGAAGTTTTTGAAGTAGGGGGACGCGACGATCTTTTCAAATTTCTTTTCGTCCGTGACCAACATTGCATCGATGTAATTACGCACGTTCTCCATCGTCTTGCCGTAGATGGCGTTATTGAACAGTTTGTACAGAGATCCTTGTCTGCAGGCGATGTCGATTGCGCTCTGCGTCGCGTGTTCTCGGTTATGTAGGGTTCCAGCCACCTGCTCTGTCGGAACTTCAATCCTCTATGAACTTTCTTCAACTGCAAGCCGTGACTTATGTAAAATTGGAGGAGTCGGTAGTGCAGAATGTAATTCCGCTTGTTCTCCATGCTTAGTATTAGTTTTGGCGCCGATGATCCTCCAGGTGGCTTTTTTTTGGTGGGGGCCAGGGCCAATCCGTGATGTTTCTCGTGAAGCGTTTCGGGATAATCGAGATCCACTTCCAAGAAACAGCCCCATTCATTATCTTCCCTCCAGTTGAGAAAATCTTCGCAGGAGAGTTCCTCTTCGGTCATCCACGCGTAGTCGCTGATGGGAAGACACTGGGACATGGAGTGGCCGTACAGGTTGTTGACATCCCAGTAGACAATGTAGGTGTTGGGCTTCGATGCATCGTAACCAGGCGTATGAGGATTGTTTGCCTGAGCATGGCGTCGGGGACATTGGACGATGCGACCGCGTATCGCACTCTCCATGAAAGCATACTGTTCCTTCTCTGCGATGAGTCCTAGTTCCACGTTGGTGTATTTCATCATCGATTCCCAAGTCAACCCCGGCGTCGTGAAGAAATACGCAGGATCCAACTTGTATATCGCGATGCATCTCTTACGAAACGATTCGAAAATGTCCATGAGGAGAGTCACGTCCAATTTCAGATAGAGATCGTGATAATCGCGAAAAGTTTGGCAATTGAATGCCGTCCATACACTACGAGCGTGTTCGTAGTCCTCTTCGGAACAGACGTCCTCCGTGAGATGAGAATAAAATACCTCCCGGGGTGGAAGTTCCGTCTCGTCAAATTTCTCGAAATCGTTGACGTACCCGTAGGGGTAGACGCCCTTGCGACGCAACAGATTCAAATTCTCATCTCTCCCCGAAAAACATTTTTGCTTGGTGGCCACAAGATCTTCGTCGCCAAGTTGAGATGCAAGGCTTGCGAGGCTGGAGGACAGGAAATTGTAAGAGTCCAGGATTCGCACTTCCACACTTCCTCCTTCTTGGAGAGGGATCCAAATTCTTACCGCAATATACTTCTCACTTGTTCTCGGAATGATCCTGATTCGAGAAGTTATGTTGTAGAGCTCTTTGACGAAGAGATGCGTGTCGTACTTCTCCGTGTAGTGCAGAAACACGGCAACGAAATGCGACTCCTTAATTTTAAGATTGCACGAATTACAGATGGTACTCAGGAATAATCCATTCTGATGGTCATGGTGGACGACCTTGTAATTTTCGGCGGTGAAAACCTGGTTACACTCCTCGCATCTTGTCGCCGCGTCATGTCTCTGTTGTTGTTCCGTCGTGAGAGCAGGTGGAGAAACGTAAGAGCCTTTCAGGCTGGGTGCAAGTTCTCTCGCGCATTCCGCTATCTTCTTAACAAAATGTTTTGCCGCATCAGGTCCGCAATACAAGATGACATCATTCAATTTTTCTCCGTAGATGGAGAAACTGCAAGGCTCGTGGTGAAAAATTTGGATCGTGCTTGAGGTAGAGGGATCAGGGTTGCAAGACGTCATGGGAACTTGGAAGCTTTCAAAGTCGGCATAAAGAACGACGGGATGGTGGAGAAGAGCCTGGTGTTTCTGAAATTTTATTTTGGTTCCGGGTTCCGGCATGACATCTTCGGGTTCTGCATTCACGGAGCCAAAACACTTGTGCTGTTCTTTCATCTTCTTACCCCCGCGAAAAATTCTCAAGCATCGATCGCAAATTTCGATCTTATCGTGATCCTTGGTGATCTGTCTTCCTACTAATCGTGAGAAATTCCGAATTAAACTGTAACACCCATCTACAAGCAAGAGTCGAATTACATTATTCTGGCTTCTAGCAGGTCTTAAGACACGAATATTGGTGGAATCGTCAACCCCAAACACAGAAATATCGATATCTTCTCCTTTTTCCTCTCTATAGTTTTTTAAAATTTGATTGATCTTATTCAGGGGCACAGGATAGGAAATTCCTCTCATTATATTCTCGTATTTTCCCTCGTATTCTCTGTAATTGGACAGACGTTGGGGGTTATTATTAGCTGGGTGTAATGCGGCGATGACAGACCATAGGAAACTCTTCTGATCATTACTTTGTATGTTCAACACTGCATTTTGCTTTTTTTTTTGTTTTTTGTTTTTTTTGAGCGCTGCGTAATGGTTTGAAATTGCAGACTCTAAGTTCTAACATGTGGCTGCGACCGCAAAGACTCCATCCACTTCCTCTACCTTCAAACTCTTCTTGTTTTTGTGTCAGGTGATCAAATAGCCGTGTCACTATCTCGTCAAGATCCTCGTTATTGTCATCGTGTAAGGCTTCACACCCTACGTAAAAGCTAAAAGTGCTTGACTCGGACGAGACAACTTTCTCATACAGCAGGGTCAAGACGAGATGAATTTTAATTGCAACATTGACGAGGCAATCACGTAATTTATCGACTACCAGAGATTTCACATTGTTGAGGAAGATGCTCGAGTCACACTTTTCATCGCTTCCAGATTTATACGTCATAATGCGTGCACTTTTATTCAAAGCACCCCTTCATGCGCATCAATGCGAGATTTCTTTGCCGGCGGGACTACGACATCATGATCCGGTAGACGACATTTTTTCAAATGCCTAGCAATGTTAGGTTTAGAAATCAAATTCCCACAGTTGCGACATGCCACTTTCCCGCAAAAACCGGAGGGACCTGGTTGCGGTTCCATTTTTTTCTCTCTCTCTGTTATTTATATATACAGAGAAATTTTTTTGGGGGGGGTTGTGGTGGTGGTAGTGGAAAGCGCACTGAAACAGAAGAAAAAAAAATTGAAAAAATGCTAGACATTTTTTCCTTCCACATATATATATTAGACGCGAACAGTATGTATGTATGTATGTATGTGTGTGTGTACTGTTGTAGGAGGTAAAAAATATGCGAGATGTAAGTGTGTGTCAATTTTTTATGACTCCTCTGAATATGTGTGTGTCAGACGCAAAACAAAAAAATATTAATATATCATGAAAAAATAAAAACTTACCTTTCAAGAGAGATAGAGAGAAACTTCAAAATAAAAACTTGTAGCTCACTAAAACTTCCACGATGATATATATGTATACTGCCAGACAAACAATTAAGAATACTGAACTGTCACGATTGACGTTCACCTTTCAAGAGAGATAGAAAAACTTCAAAATAAAAACTTGTAGCTCACTAAAACTTCCACGATGATATATATGTATACTGCCAGATAAACAAATTAAAAAATACTGAACTGCCACGATTGACGTTCACTATGATAATAATGTACAAAAGAAGAAACTGGTACGTTATATAGGAACTCCTCTCCTTTTTTCTCCTTCTCTCCTTCCTACTCCACGCGACTCTCTTTGGTGAAAACACAATGAGAGCTATAGTCAATGTCCTAGCAAATAAAACCCTTGTTGACTGATTCATTCATTCATGCTATATTTTTTTTTCAACAAAAAACTTTTGTGATACGCACAATATCCTGTGGGGGACAAATAACAATAAACGGGACGTTGACAGTTCCACCCAAGCAAGTATTGTCGATCATTTCCCCTCGGCCTCTATTCCACGCCCCGTCAGGGTGTGGTGTGTGAAACGGACGATCCCCAGCACAAAACTCAAAAAGCGGAAGATGCTGCTGTGTTTGCTTCCGCCGCATCCGCTTCTGATTCTATTGTTATCAGGGATGTGATGGATTTTTTATTCAGGACCGTGGGAAAGCTAAAAAAAAAATAGAATCTCTTCGGGCGGAAGAGGATGCAAGGTGAATGGGTTCGGGGAGGGGTTGCTGTGGATAGTTTGGTCCGTGATGAAAATGTTACATTGAGCGACGAAACACAATTTCTCCACAATTTCTCCACAGGGACAGGAAAAATTCTACCGAGCGTCGCTATCCACGCGAACATTAGAAATTGCCTGAATGCCTTGGGGGTTTGGCATAGGATTATTGATTTTTGTTTTTTAGAGAATAATCTATGTAAGATTCTAGTATCGAGAATAAACAATATTGATTAAATTTTTGACAACATTCGCAGTACAAATCTAAACTCGTGATGATTTCGCCGCCACCACGCACCCCTGGCGAGGTTATATAGGGGCCAGGGATCCTAAAAAAAACAACAACAATTATTATTTTGTTTGTTTTGCGTCACAATACGGAAAATAATAAGAGGCATACGCGCGCGCGCGTGTGTGTGTGTGTGTGGGTGGTACATCGTTCCCTCCCCGAGAGAGAGGTTTACGAAGGTCACGATATATAAACATTTGGTCCCGGACTTGGAAAATTACGATAAGGTGCACTCATCCTTCAAAAAATGAGAGGATGAGAGGAGAGGTTTACGTAGGTCACGATATATAAACATTTGGTCCCGGACTTGGAAAATTACGATAAGGTGCACTCATCTTTCAAAAAATAAGAGAATGAGAGAATAAGAGAATAAGAGGATGAGAGCGCGCGCGTGTGTATATGCCACATCATTCCCCCAAGAGAGAGGTTTACGAAGATCACGATATATAAACATTTGGCCCCGTTGATTCCAGCACTCCAACTTCATCTCTAATGTTGACGACAATATTCTAAAGGTAGAGAGGATGAGAGGATGAGAGGATGAGAGAATGAGAGAATAAAAAAATAAGAGGATGAGAAAATAAGAGAATGAGAGAATAAGAGGATGAGAGGATGAGAGGAGAGGTTTACGAAGGTCACGATATATAAACATTTGGTCCCGGACTTGGAAAATTACGATAAGGTGCACTCATCCTTCAAAAAATGAGAGGATGAGAAAATAAGAAAATAAGAAGATGAGAGGAGAGGTTTACGAAGGTCACGATATATAAACATTTGGTCCCGGACTTGGGAAATTACGATAAGGTGCACTCATCTTTCAAAAAATGAGAGGATGAGAGAATAAGAGGATGAGAGGATGAGAGGAAGATTAGAGGATGAGAGGAGGATGAGAGGAGGATAAGAGGGATGAGAGGATGAGAGCTCATCTTTCACTCATCACTGCCTTTTTGCGCCCGTGAAACATCGTCAGCGCAATAAATGAGGCGTGGAACGGGGAGAGAAAATGAGTTTTTCAACTTTTTGTAGTCGTTTGGTCAAGAAATCAGAGTTGTGCTCAAAGGCATATTTTTGATCTACTGGTATCCTTCCATGGTTTATTCCCCCTTCCCCCACTCACCGAGTTGAAGGACGTCTCGTCCAAATAATAAACATGTTTCTTCTCACTGCGATATATTTTAATACCGCGGAGATTCTTTTGTCGTCAAACAACAAACAATCGTTTCCTCTTGCTAAACTCAAACCGCAAATCATTCAACACCCGTGATACAATTCGTGTGCACATTGACGGCAAATCACCTCACGCCCTGTTTTACTTTGATCTTGTTGCCGCAAGGAGGATTATGCATTTAAAACAACTTGCTTGACTTTGAAGAACATTTCCTTTCGGATGAAGCCCAAAATAACATTCGGGTAAAACCGCGCGCTGAACAGGAGATTCAGCCATTCTCGCCGCTCTACAATAAACATAGGGTTAAAATAGTGGGATGTGCAACACTGATATCAGCGATTTCACGCGCTCTGCAACGCATTCAGTCTCGCTCGACTCGCTCTAAAGTTTCAATGTCTCTTCAACGCAATACAGATTCGAGTTGGCGAATCTGCGGTTCTAAGTTCGTCTGCACAGTGATTGCAACCAATTAAGTCCATACCTGCTAATCAATGTATTATTTTGTCTGTATATTACAAATTAAATAACTGTTTTCTTGCAAGTATGCAGTTGTGTCGGAATAGAACCCGTCTCAGTGGAACTATATTCTTGCGCGCACGTTTGGATCTACATATGCTAAAACCTGCTGCAAGGTTGACCTGACGCTTAGCTTAATATATTCAGCAATCAAATCTACTATAAATTGCCGTTCATTCCCATTCATAATAATTGTAATCATAGAAACAAAGATTGATGGAAAATAAGATAGAAAATATCTTGCCACTAGTGGTCCTCCTGAGTCTCCCTATCATCAGTGTTTGAAGTGGAAATTAATAGCTGGGCTGGTGGAATGCTTGGGGATAGGAGGGTGCTTGTATGAACCAACATGGAAACAATGCAGTAGGTGGGAAGATGCCTGTGCAAATTATCCAAACTGAGGGATGCTTTATGAAAATTTTTCCATGTTACCCGCCACTTTCAGCACTTGCAACAATTATAGACACAAGTGATCCTGGATTAAATACACCCATGCAACAGTCTTGTTAGGTTGTAAATGAAAGTAGTGCAAATGCTCATCTTTTGTATTGAGTTACAGAAACATGTGCTTTTCTTACTTAAGCATAATGCTTCAAATTTGAAACCAATGATGGATGCGTACAAATCTAGAAAGTCCTTTACAATACCATCTCATGAACAGGGCTTAAAGTGAGCTGGAAATCCATTCTGGTAAATCACTTTTGTGCCAGAACTCAGTTCCTGCCAGTCATCCATTTTATTTATTTACTACACTACAAGAGTCTGTCCATTGTTATATTATTTTTTGCAAACAATAGATACTAAATTTGTCTCTCGTCAGTAAGCAGTGTGGAAATTTTGGAAAAAATATTATAAATGGCCAAGTGTTGTCTTTTATAATCCAAATGACAACTTAAATTTTCTGAAATAACAGATGTGATAGTTTGTGTTTATATTTACTTTGTATGCAATAATAATAACAATACCAATCACCATTATTATTGTCATCATTAGTAGTAGTACTCATGTTGATTCATTTGTGGTTGACATTCTGGCTATTGACTGAAACCACTTAAAGCACTGGTCATGAAGGTTTGTCTAGAAGCAGCACTAGAAATCAGGGCATTAAAAGATCAAGCAGTTAAACAATACATAGGTTTGTAATACCAGCAAATTGTATTTGGCATGCTGTTTCTTCTATTCTGCACTGTAAAACCAGGGATGCTGACTTTTAAACCTGGACAAGGCATGCATGTTTCTACTGGTTTGCAGGAGATGTAGAAAATGAATATAGATACCAACTTTCTGTGTGTGTGTCAACCTTGCGGGCGAGGATATTCATGACTGGGAGATGATGTGCTTTGAGATGGGCACTATTGGCTTTTAGGTTACTGCCCTGTGGAAAAGGGCATTCAGGATGGCGAGGCATTGTTCCTTGTGATGGAAGCTATGGACGGGTATGGGGAATTTATTTCAAAAAGGTTGTGTTTTACATCAAATATTAACACCATAAAAACAACCAAGACAAAGTTGGTTGGGACTTTGCATTGCTTGTTTTTTTAGGGATATTTTTTACACTGAAGCAACATGTGTCAATTGAGGATGAGACAATCCAATGGTGGCTTGTGCAGTGGATCAGTGTGAATTGTTGCTATTCATTCCAAGTGACACATCATTTTAGTGTAAAGTCTCTCTTTAGTTTCCATATGTACCAATGTTTCAGAAACTGGTTCTGCTCCCATTTTCTGGGTAGTGTACTGTATTTGCTTCCATCTTGTCCCATGTAAGAGTGAGACAGAACCAGTCTCTGAAACATAGGCACATACGAACACTAAAGTCAGTGGTTACATGTAGAAACAATTCAACATGCCACTCCTGACCACTTGACTGGAGGGTTTGGTGGTGAGGTCATGAGTCAACTTAACTTTGCTTCATGAAGAGGCTAAATTAAGTCATATGTAAATATATGAAGAATGTATAATGAAGTTTATTGGTCTGTACAGTTTGTTATCTTTTGAAGTTTCTTTATATAAAATCTTCTGTGCTCTCCATCCTCATGCCTTTTCTGCATGCATGGCTTAGTATTTTCAAGATGTTCATCATTAACACACACATTATACAGAGTGTCCGAAAAGTCACGCAACCCGGTGTTTACGACCATATAACGGAATAGCAAAACGGAATGAGAAGAAACGCTTTCTGCCAAGAGAATGCCCTGTATATTGGGAAAATTTAGAGAGACACACATATGTAAGAACATGCATGTTTTAATAACAAATAAGCAAAGTGTTGCCAAAGGCGGGAAAAAAATATTTGCAAATCGTGTATATTGATGCACAGAACTCACTGAGGTAAATTATTGCAACATTTCACAATACCCACGAACAATTTGGATGGCCATCTAATGAATTTGACAGAAAAAGAACTTTGACGAAGTTTCAAAAACATTGCAGAAGGTAATAAATGGGCTGTTCCAAAAATCGATGTTTTCACAATATTACGAGGTACACTGGCAACACTGTTGGTGTCACGTGTCACTAACAGACGTGTTTCACCTCAGGCTATCACACTAAGGCACTTTTAACAACAAAGGAGAAAGTTGGTTATTCTCGAACATATGCAATAAATTACATTGTTTACAAAAAATTGTCAAAATATGTCAAAAACTTATATTCGATTGATAAAAAAAAAATACCTACAAAATATAATCCTCAAATAATGACGTTCAAACAGTGCATAAATAAAAAAATGATAGGTTAAGTTATATCACTTAGGATCGTAAATAAAAATTAAATAATCGTAAAAAAAAGGATAGGTTAAGTTGTATCACGAAAAATCATAATATACCTACCAAGTATGAGTGGAAAAAAAAATGAGTATAGTGAAAATTTGTACTAAAACATCGCTAAACGCTAAAACATCGACAAAAAATTGTCAAAATATGTCAAAAACTTATATTCGATTGATAAAAAAAAGGCATACCTACTAAGTACTGCGTAGAACCGGCCAATATACACTACTATGGTAAGTTGCTAAAATCAAACAGATGCTTCATCTTAGTCAGATCATGTTCGAGGCTTGGTGTTTGGATTAGAAAAATGAAGCTATCCGTGTCAATGTAACATATTTGGATGTTATCTCCATAAAAAAGTTGAAACTGATCGTAGTACGATTGGTACATGTGCAATTTTGATAGTTCAAGGACGGTGGCACCTATGGCAATCGGCTTGTTGAGCATCACTTGCTTCTTGTTCCTCTCGACGAATACTAGATTCTCGTCGAAATTGGTGAAGTTTTTGAAGTAGGGGGACGCGACGATCTTTTCAAATTTCTTTTCGTCCGTGACCAACATTGCATCGATGTAATTACGCACGTTCTCCATCGTCTTGCCGTAGATGGCGTTATTGAACAGTTTGTACAGAGATCCTTGTCTGCAGGCGATGTCGATTGCGCTCTGCGTCGCGTGTTCTCGGTTATGTAGGGTTCCAGCCACCTGCTCTGTCGGAACTTCAATCCTCTATGAACTTTCTTCAACTGCAAGCCGTGACTTATGTAAAATTGGAGGAGTCGGTAGTGCAGAATGTAATTCCGCTTGTTCTCCATGCTTAGTATTAGTTTTGGCGCCGATGATCCTCCAGGTGGCTTTTTTTTGGTGGGGGCCAGGGCCAATCCGTGATGTTTCTCGTGAAGCGTTTCGGGATAATCGAGATCCACTTCCAAGAAACAGCCCCATTCATTATCTTCCCTCCAGTTGAGAAAATCTTCGCAGGAGAGTTCCTCTTCGGTCATCCACGCGTAGTCGCTGATGGGAAGACACTGGGACATGGAGTGGCCGTACAGGTTGTTGACATCCCAGTAGACAATGTAGGTGTTGGGCTTCGATGCATCGTAACCAGGCGTATGAGGATTGTTTGCCTGAGCATGGCGTCGGGGACATTGGACGATGCGACCGCGTATCGCACTCTCCATGAAAGCATACTGTTCCTTCTCTGCGATGAGTCCTAGTTCCACGTTGGTGTATTTCATCATCGATTCCCAAGTCAACCCCGGCGTCGTGAAGAAATACGCAGGATCCAACTTGTATATCGCGATGCATCTCTTACGAAACGATTCGAAAATGTCCATGAGGAGAGTCACGTCCAATTTCAGATAGAGATCGTGATAATCGCGAAAAGTTTGGCAATTGAATGCCGTCCATACACTACGAGCGTGTTCGTAGTCCTCTTCGGAACAGACGTCCTCCGTGAGATGAGAATAAAATACCTCCCGGGGTGGAAGTTCCGTCTCGTCAAATTTCTCGAAATCGTTGACGTACCCGTAGGGGTAGACGCCCTTGCGACGCAACAGATTCAAATTCTCATCTCTCCCCGAAAAACATTTTTGCTTGGTGGCCACAAGATCTTCGTCGCCAAGTTGAGATGCAAGGCTTGCGAGGCTGGAGGACAGGAAATTGTAAGAGTCCAGGATTCGCACTTCCACACTTCCTCCTTCTTGGAGAGGGATCCAAATTCTTACCGCAATATACTTCTCACTTGTTCTCGGAATGATCCTGATTCGAGAAGTTATGTTGTAGAGCTCTTTGACGAAGAGATGCGTGTCGTACTTCTCCGTGTAGTGCAGAAACACGGCAACGAAATGCGACTCCTTAATTTTAAGATTGCACGAATTACAGATGGTACTCAGGAATAATCCATTCTGATGGTCATGGTGGACGACCTTGTAATTTTCGGCGGTGAAAACCTGGTTACACTCCTCGCATCTTGTCGCCGCGTCATGTCTCTGTTGTTGTTCCGTCGTGAGAGCAGGTGGAGAAACGTAAGAGCCTTTCAGGCTGGGTGCAAGTTCTCTCGCGCATTCCGCTATCTTCTTAACAAAATGTTTTGCCGCATCAGGTCCGCAATACAAGATGACATCATTCAATTTTTCTCCGTAGATGGAGAAACTGCAAGGCTCGTGGTGAAAAATTTGGATCGTGCTTGAGGTAGAGGGATCAGGGTTGCAAGACGTCATGGGAACTTGGAAGCTTTCAAAGTCGGCATAAAGAACGACGGGATGGTGGAGAAGAGCCTGGTGTTTCTGAAATTTTATTTTGGTTCCGGGTTCCGGCATGACATCTTCGGGTTCTGCATTCACGGAGCCAAAACACTTGTGCTGTTCTTTCATCTTCTTACCCCCGCGAAAAATTCTCAAGCATCGATCGCAAATTTCGATCTTATCGTGATCCTTGGTGATCTGTCTTCCTACTAATCGTGAGAAATTCCGAATTAAACTGTAACACCCATCTACAAGCAAGAGTCGAATTACATTATTCTGGCTTCTAGCAGGTCTTAAGACACGAATATTGGTGGAATCGTCAACCCCAAACACAGAAATATCGATATCTTCTCCTTTTTCCTCTCTATAGTTTTTTAAAATTTGATTGATCTTATTCAGGGGCACAGGATAGGAAATTCCTCTCATTATATTCTCGTATTTTCCCTCGTATTCTCTGTAATTGGACAGACGTTGGGGGTTATTATTAGCTGGGTGTAATGCGGCGATGACAGACCATAGGAAACTCTTCTGATCATTACTTTGTATGTTCAACACTGCATTTTGCTTTTTTTTTTGTTTTTTGTTTTTTTTGAGCGCTGCGTAATGGTTTGAAATTGCAGACTCTAAGTTCTAACATGTGGCTGCGACCGCAAAGACTCCATCCACTTCCTCTACCTTCAAACTCTTCTTGTTTTTGTGTCAGGTGATCAAATAGCCGTGTCACTATCTCGTCAAGATCCTCGTTATTGTCATCGTGTAAGGCTTCACACCCTACGTAAAAGCTAAAAGTGCTTGACTCGGACGAGACAACTTTCTCATACAGCAGGGTCAAGACGAGATGAATTTTAATTGCAACATTGACGAGGCAATCACGTAATTTATCGACTACCAGAGATTTCACATTGTTGAGGAAGATGCTCGAGTCACACTTTTCATCGCTTCCAGATTTATACGTCATAATGCGTGCACTTTTATTCAAAGCACCCCTTCATGCGCATCAATGCGAGATTTCTTTGCCGGCGGGACTACGACATCATGATCCGGTAGACGACATTTTTTCAAATGCCTAGCAATGTTAGGTTTAGAAATCAAATTCCCACAGTTGCGACATGCCACTTTCCCGCAAAAACCGGAGGGACCTGGTTGCGGTTCCATTTTTTTCTCTCTCTCTGTTATTTATATATACAGAGAAATTTTTTTGGGGGGGGTTGTGGTGGTGGTAGTGGAAAGCGCACTGAAACAGAAGAAAAAAAAATTGAAAAAATGCTAGACATTTTTTCCTTCCACATATATATATTAGACGCGAACAGTATGTATGTATGTATGTATGTGTGTGTGTACTGTTGTAGGAGGTAAAAAATATGCGAGATGTAAGTGTGTGTCAATTTTTTATGACTCCTCTGAATATGTGTGTGTCAGACGCAAAACAAAAAAATATTAATATATCATGAAAAAATAAAAACTTACCTTTCAAGAGAGATAGAGAGAAACTTCAAAATAAAAACTTGTAGCTCACTAAAACTTCCACGATGATATATATGTATACTGCCAGACAAACAATTAAGAATACTGAACTGTCACGATTGACGTTCACCTTTCAAGAGAGATAGAAAAACTTCAAAATAAAAACTTGTAGCTCACTAAAACTTCCACGATGATATATATGTATACTGCCAGATAAACAAATTAAAAAATACTGAACTGCCACGATTGACGTTCACTATGATAATAATGTACAAAAGAAGAAACTGGTACGTTATATAGGAACTCCTCTCCTTTTTTCTCCTTCTCTCCTTCCTACTCCACGCGACTCTCTTTGGTGAAAACACAATGAGAGCTATAGTCAATGTCCTAGCAAATAAAACCCTTGTTGACTGATTCATTCATTCATGCTATATTTTTTTTTCAACAAAAAACTTTTGTGATACGCACAATATCCTGTGGGGGACAAATAACAATAAACGGGACGTTGACAGTTCCACCCAAGCAAGTATTGTCGATCATTTCCCCTCGGCCTCTATTCCACGCCCCGTCAGGGTGTGGTGTGTGAAACGGACGATCCCCAGCACAAAACTCAAAAAGCGGAAGATGCTGCTGTGTTTGCTTCCGCCGCATCCGCTTCTGATTCTATTGTTATCAGGGATGTGATGGATTTTTTATTCAGGACCGTGGGAAAGCTAAAAAAAAAATAGAATCTCTTCGGGCGGAAGAGGATGCAAGGTGAATGGGTTCGGGGAGGGGTTGCTGTGGATAGTTTGGTCCGTGATGAAAATGTTACATTGAGCGACGAAACACAATTTCTCCACAATTTCTCCACAGGGACAGGAAAAATTCTACCGAGCGTCGCTATCCACGCGAACATTAGAAATTGCCTGAATGCCTTGGGGGTTTGGCATAGGATTATTGATTTTTGTTTTTTAGAGAATAATCTATGTAAGATTCTAGTATCGAGAATAAACAATATTGATTAAATTTTTGACAACATTCGCAGTACAAATCTAAACTCGTGATGATTTCGCCGCCACCACGCACCCCTGGCGAGGTTATATAGGGGCCAGGGATCCTAAAAAAAACAACAACAATTATTATTTTGTTTGTTTTGCGTCACAATACGGAAAATAATAAGAGGCATACGCGCGCGCGCGTGTGTGTGTGTGTGTGGGTGGTACATCGTTCCCTCCCCGAGAGAGAGGTTTACGAAGGTCACGATATATAAACATTTGGTCCCGGACTTGGAAAATTACGATAAGGTGCACTCATCCTTCAAAAAATGAGAGGATGAGAGGAGAGGTTTACGTAGGTCACGATATATAAACATTTGGTCCCGGACTTGGAAAATTACGATAAGGTGCACTCATCTTTCAAAAAATAAGAGAATGAGAGAATAAGAGAATAAGAGGATGAGAGCGCGCGCGTGTGTATATGCCACATCATTCCCCCAAGAGAGAGGTTTACGAAGATCACGATATATAAACATTTGGCCCCGTTGATTCCAGCACTCCAACTTCATCTCTAATGTTGACGACAATATTCTAAAGGTAGAGAGGATGAGAGGATGAGAGGATGAGAGAATGAGAGAATAAAAAAATAAGAGGATGAGAAAATAAGAGAATGAGAGAATAAGAGGATGAGAGGATGAGAGGAGAGGTTTACGAAGGTCACGATATATAAACATTTGGTCCCGGACTTGGAAAATTACGATAAGGTGCACTCATCCTTCAAAAAATGAGAGGATGAGAAAATAAGAAAATAAGAAGATGAGAGGAGAGGTTTACGAAGGTCACGATATATAAACATTTGGTCCCGGACTTGGGAAATTACGATAAGGTGCACTCATCTTTCAAAAAATGAGAGGATGAGAGAATAAGAGGATGAGAGGATGAGAGGAAGATTAGAGGATGAGAGGAGGATGAGAGGAGGATAAGAGGGATGAGAGGATGAGAGCTCATCTTTCACTCATCACTGCCTTTTTGCGCCCGTGAAACATCGTCAGCGCAATAAATGAGGCGTGGAACGGGGAGAGAAAATGAGTTTTTCAACTTTTTGTAGTCGTTTGGTCAAGAAATCAGAGTTGTGCTCAAAGGCATATTTTTGATCTACTGGTATCCTTCCATGGTTTATTCCCCCTTCCCCCACTCACCGAGTTGAAGGACGTCTCGTCCAAATAATAAACATGTTTCTTCTCACTGCGATATATTTTAATACCGCGGAGATTCTTTTGTCGTCAAACAACAAACAATCGTTTCCTCTTGCTAAACTCAAACCGCAAATCATTCAACACCCGTGATACAATTCGTGTGCACATTGACGGCAAATCACCTCACGCCCTGTTTTACTTTGATCTTGTTGCCGCAAGGAGGATTATGCATTTAAAACAACTTGCTTGACTTTGAAGAACATTTCCTTTCGGATGAAGCCCAAAATAACATTCGGGTAAAACCGCGCGCTGAACAGGAGATTCAGCCATTCTCGCCGCTCTACAATAAACATAGGGTTAAAATAGTGGGATGTGCAACACTGGTATCAGCGATTTCACGCGCTCTGCAACGCATTCAGTCTCGCTCGACTCGCTCTAAAGTTTCAATGTCTCTTCAACGCAATACAGATTCGAGTTGGCGAATCTGCGGTTCTAAGTTCGTCTGCACAGTGATTGCAACCAATTAAGTCCATACCTGCTAATCAATGTATTATTTTGTCTGTATATTACAAATTAAATAACTGTTTTCTTGCAAGTATGCAGTTGTGTCGGAATAGAACCCGTCTCAGTGGAACTATATTCTTGCGCGCACGTTTGGATCTACATATGCTAAAACCTGCTGCAAGGTTGACCTGACGCTTAGCTTAATATATTCAGCAATCAAATCTACTATAAATTGCCGTTCATTCCCATTCATAATAATTGTAATCATAGAAACAAAGATTGATGGAAAATAAGATAGAAAATATCTTGCCACTAGTGGTCCTCCTGAGTCTCCCTATCATCAGTGTTTGAAGTGGAAATTAATAGCTGGGCTGGTGGAATGCTTGGGGATAGGAGGGTGCTTGTATGAACCAACATGGAAACAATGCAGTAGGTGGGAAGATGCCTGTGCAAATTATCCAAACTGAGGGATGCTTTATGAAAATTTTTCCATGTTACCCGCCACTTTCAGCACTTGCAACAATTATAGACACAAGTGATCCTGGATTAAATACACCCATGCAACAGTCTTGTTAGGTTGTAAATGAAAGTAGTGCAAATGCTCATCTTTTGTATTGAGTTACAGAAACATGTGCTTTTCTTACTTAAGCATAATGCTTCAAATTTGAAACCAATGATGGATGCGTACAAATCTAGAAAGTCCTTTACAATACCATCTCATGAACAGGGCTTAAAGTGAGCTGGAAATCCATTCTGGTAAATCACTTTTGTGCCAGAACTCAGTTCCTGCCAGTCATCCATTTTATTTATTTACTACACTACAAGAGTCTGTCCATTGTTATATTATTTTTTGCAAACAATAGATACTAAATTTGTCTCTCGTCAGTAAGCAGTGTGGAAATTTTGGAAAAAATATTATAAATGGCCAAGTGTTGTCTTTTATAATCCAAATGACAACTTAAATTTTCTGAAATAACAGATGTGATAGTTTGTGTTTATATTTACTTTGTATGCAATAATAATAACAATACCAATCACCATTATTATTGTCATCATTAGTAGTAGTACTCATGTTGATTCATTTGTGGTTGACATTCTGGCTATTGACTGAAACCACTTAAAGCACTGGTCATGAAGGTTTGTCTAGAAGCAGCACTAGAAATCAGGGCATTAAAAGATCAAGCAGTTAAACAATACATAGGTTTGTAATACCAGCAAATTGTATTTGGCATGCTGTTTCTTCTATTCTGCACTGTAAAACCAGGGATGCTGACTTTTAAACCTGGACAAGGCATGCATGTTTCTACTGGTTTGCAGGAGATGTAGAAAATGAATATAGATACCAACTTTCTGTGTGTGTGTCAACCTTGCGGGCGAGGATATTCATGACTGGGAGATGATGTGCTTTGAGATGGGCACTATTGGCTTTTAGGTTACTGCCCTGTGGAAAAGGGCATTCAGGATGGCGAGGCATTGTTCCTTGTGATGGAAGCTATGGACAGGTATGGGGAATTTATTTCAAAAAGGTTGTGTTTTACATCAAATATTAACACCATAAAAACAACCAAGACAAAGTTGGTTGGGACTTTGCATTGCTTGTTTTTTTAGGGATATTTTTTACACTGAAGCAACATGTGTCAATTGAGGATGAGACAATCCAATGGTGGCTTGTGCAGTGGATCAGTGTGAATTGTTGCTATTCATTCCAAGTGACACATCATTTTAGTGTAAAGTCTCTCTTTAGTTTCCATATGTACCAATGTTTCAGAAACTGGTTCTGCTCCCATTTTCTGGGTAGTGTACTGTATTTGCTTCCATCTTGTCCCATGTAAGAGTGAGACAGAACCAGTCTCTGAAACATAGGCACATACGAACACTAAAGTCAGTGGTTACATGTAGAAACAATTCAACATGCCACTCCTGACCACTTGACTGGAGGGTTTGGTGGTGAGGTCATGAGTCAACTTAACTTTGCTTCATGAAGAGGCTAAATTAAGTCATATGTAAATATATGAAGAATGTATAATGAAGTTTATTGGTCTGTACAGTTTGTTATCTTTTGAAGTTTCTTTATATAAAATCTTCTGTGCTCTCCATCCTCATGCCTTTTCTGCATGCATGGCTTAGTATTTTCAAGATGTTCATCATTAACACACACATTATACAGAGTGTCCGAAAAGTCACGCAACCCGGTGTTTACGACCATATAACGGAATAGCAAAACGGAATGAGAAGAAACGCTTTCTGCCAAGAGAATGCCCTGTATATTGGGAAAATTTAGAGAGACACACATATGTAAGAACATGCATGTTTTAATAACAAATAAGCAAAGTGTTGCCAAAGGCGGGAAAAAAATATTTGCAAATCGTGTATATTGATGCACAGAACTCACTGAGGTAAATTATTGCAACATTTCACAATACCCACGAACAATTTGGATGGCCATCTAATGAATTTGACAGAAAAAGAACTTTGACGAAGTTTCAAAAACATTGCAGAAGGTAATAAATGGGCTGTTCCAAAAATCGATGTTTTCACAATATTACGAGGTACACTGGCAACACTGTTGGTGTCACGTGTCACTAACAGACGTGTTTCACCTCAGGCTATCACACTAAGGCACTTTTAACAACAAAGGAGAAAGTTGGTTATTCTCGAACATATGCAATAAATTACATACACCTTGCAACCCTGAAATGTGGGTATCAAATGTTTGAAGTGTCCACCATTTTCTTGGATACATAAGTTGGTTCGCTTGATCATGTTCTCAGATATCTTTCTGAGGGTTGCAGCACCGATATTATTAATTTCCTGTGTAATGTTTCGTTTCAGCTCCTCCAATGTTCTGTGTCCCGTTTGGTATACTTTCCCCTTTAAGTAACCCCACAGAAAAAATCTGCAGATGTTAAATCGGGCGAGAGACTGGGCCATAAATGCTTGGATATTAGACGATCACCAAAAAATTCTCTCAGCATACGAAGAGATTCATTAGATGTATGGCAAGTTGCTCCATCTTGTTGTAGCCAAACATCACGTTCGTCTTCTTCCAGGAGAGCAACGAACTGCATTATGAGATCCCCGTACACAGCGGTATCCACTGTTGTCTCAAAGAATAACGGTCCTACAATACGACGTTGCAATATTCCACACCATACACCCATTTTCGGAGAGTGCAAGGGTAGTGCATGCAACTGATGTGGGTTTTCTGTCGACCAATGCCTGGAATTTTGGCTGTTGACATACCTATCCAATTGAAACCACATTTCAGGGTTGCAAGGTGTATGTAATTTATTGCATATGTTCGAGAATAACCAACTTTCTCCTTTGTCGTTAAAAGTGCCTTAGTGTGATAGCCTGAGGTGAAACACGTCTGTTAGTGACACGTGACACCAACAGTGTTGCCAGTGTACCTCGTAATATTGTGAAAACATCGATTTTTGGAACAGCCCATTTATTCCCTTCTGCAATGTTTTTGAAACTTCGTCAAAGTTCTTTTTCTGTCAAATTCATTAGATGGCCATCCAAATTGTTCGTTGGTATTGTGAAATGTTGCAATAATTTACCTCAGTGAGTTCTGTGCATCAATATACACGATTTGCAAATATTTTTTTTCCCGCCTTTGGCAACACTTGCTTATTTGTTATTAAAACATGCATGTTCTTACATATGTGTGTCTCTCTAAATTTTCCCAATATACAGGGCATTCTCTTGGCAGAAAGCGTTTCTTCTCATTCCGTTTCGCTATTCCGTTATATGGTCGTAAACACCGGGTTGCGTGACTTTTCGGACACTCCGTATTATCGAAAAAATGCAATTTCTTTGCTATTATCTTTTTTAAAACTTTAGGTGGGAGTTTTTCAGTTAATGAACAAGTGTAAAAAATAAAATATAGTGAAGACAGCAGAACCACTTGAAGTATCACATTAAAATCAATCATTTTTATCCAAGATGAGAATCATTTCTAAGTTCACATCTATGAAGCAGGATATTTGAATATTAACATTCGTTACCGTTAGCATGCTTCTTTCCATGGTATTATTTGTTCACCAAATAGATTCTGTATAAGACTCCAAATCAGTTTTTTTATTCACAAACAAAAATTTATGAAATGCAAAGGTAAAAATCCTCCAGTACTTGTGGACATTCTGAAATTATATAGTTGCAGTCGCAAAATAGAAATCAACAGTTGCATGTCAGACACTCTGGAGAAACCATTCTCAATCTTGGTATGTAAGGTAATGGTCACTGGTATGTTGAACAAGTAAAAAAATAAATAATTAACAAGCTATAACATGGATACATTTACAGGGTGGCTACTCTAGGAACATGATAAAATTCAATTATAACTGCCAGTTTTCAAGACAAACTTTCAAAAAATTCAGGGATATACAAGAAGATGTTTTCTCTATTTCAACGTTACGTATTACCGCCTCTCACCATCCACACAAATATATTAACAATACAAAGAGTCCTGTGTGATTCAAACTTATCCAACAAGTCTAATTCAATTAAATGGTTTATATCCATTTAAAATAATTTAAGGTACATAATTTACATTTGCTATTTCACATACTCCGACTTGAAATACATCTACAAACACAAGTCACAAATGTTACAAGATATAGTAACCTACCAGAAATTGTTAGTTGTATGAGAATTTCAAACTCAAATTACCTAATAAACTTAGATATCTTGCAATAATCTTTCGTCTCTCACATAGGTCATTCTGCAAAGGACACTAACAAAGTAAATGGATTGAGAGAATTCTGTTCTATTTTCTATGCATATTTTTTTCCCCGCCTTCCTCGATAAAAATAAAAGATAAATGGTGAAACTTGCTCCAGGGCATTTATAAATTAGTATAAATTGAATGGGATTTGGATTAATAAAATTTACAATTTTTCACGTCTGCGGTGAAAAATTCAAGCAGAATTCACGGAGAGTAGCCACCCTGATTTAATACATAAAGTGAGCTTATATATATATCAAGTTCTGTCTGTAACCTCTGCCACTTCTTGAACTTTGCAATTTTACATATGCATAAATATATAAAGAAAAATTGAACTGTACTTTTATACCGGGACATGGTCTACTTTTAAAGGAAAAGCAGACTGAGTTCTCACATAACAATATTCAACCTAAAGAGGCAGAGATAATATTCAAGTTGTTGAAATATGACTGTTCTGTTTTAATCTATGATTTTGTGTTTTAAGTCCATTTATGCACAGTACGGCTAATTTGTACTGGACCTACAGTTTAAAGTGGAATCCGAACCACTATGTGCCTCCATCAGGTATCAAACCTGGGATCCTTTGATTACAACGCAACGATGCTACCACTGTGCCATAGTGGAGGCCCTGTTTTAATCTTGTTGAAATGTTAAATTTGTTTACAATTGTGTGGGAAATGCTATTTAATACATATTTATTTATTTACTGAGAAAATTTTAGATACAGCATGGATAGCCATTTTACACTGAAATTGTCAACAATTTAAAGAGCAAAATTAAGAATATCAGAAAAATGATTGACAAATTATCAAGAAATAAGTAACACTACTTGATTATTTACAAGCATGTCATGTGATGGAAGACTGAAAGGTATACCTAGTGTAGGTTTTTCTGTGTAAAATATATTTGTGATACGTCCTATGTGCATAACTTGATATTTGGGCAGGCTATTATTTCATGTTGGAAACCATAATTATTTTTGTTTACATCTTCAAACAACTGATAACATGAAATAAATAATGTTTGTGTTTGCAAACATATTATGCTATGTCATACTTAGGACAAATAATAGATGTGTGGCCTCCCCGATGGCACGGTGGTAGCGTTGTTGCCTTGTAATCAAGGGGTCCCAGGTTTGATACCCGGTGGAGGCACAAGTGGTTCGGATCCCACTTTAAACTGTAGGTCCAGTCCCGATTAGCCTTACTGTGAATAAAGTGGACTTAAAACACCAAATCAATCAATAAATACGTGTAGTAATCAAATGGTCTCAGGTAAGATTCCTGCTAGGTACAGGGCTTCCCTGATGGTGCAGTGGTAGCGTCGCCACCTAAAGGGGTCCCGATTTCGATACCCAGTGGAGGCACATAGTGGTTTGGATTCCACTTTAAACTGTTGGTCCAGTCCCGATCCGATTAGCCTTACTGTGCATAAAGTGGACTTAAAACAACAATTCAATGTACTAGATACATTGCACACTAGTACTTAAAGATCCAAAAAGGAACGACAATTTCAGTGCCAATTAGCCTGTCTGAGCATAAAATCAACGTTTGAAAAGGACACTCGAGAGCTCTTGCTGCAAGTTTTTAAATAATACAAAGTAGTGAAAAAACACCAAATGGAAAGTGAAATCTTGAAAACATTCACGCTGAATTTTCATATTTCTTTAATTATTTATTAGCGTTCAGGTCATATGTCTAAGAGGCTGATCTTTCTCATATATTACCAAGAAAAGATTTTAAATTAACTAGCATCTTTGACATGCTCATTTTTTATTCATTTTGAATTTGTTGTTTTACATATATCACTTTCAAGGAGAAATATAAGTAGTCAGATGCATGTGTAAGATTTCTCCTACAAATGAAACATACAACTCATGAGGGTATTACTTTACTATACCGGAGACACCTATCAATGATTTATTTCGCAATTTTTTACATTGCTAACATGCTATTCTGCATTGCGGAACATTTCTTTAGGTGAAATAATGAATTTCTAACGAAAATAATGTCTATTTCAAACATTAACGACTACTTACTGTTGTTCCTTATTTCCCACAAACCATCCACGGGTAGCCCCAAAAACCATTGACGTTAGCCCAAAAATTCACGATAGCCCCACGAACCATCACGGGGACGAGGTATGCCTACTACGTTAGGTTAGGTTCCATTAGCACTCCTTTCGTTCAATTTAGCATATGAGGACAACATCGGCTTGTAGCGGCAGCAATAGCGCGTATTGCGCTCTCCTGCAGAAAGCAAATGGCGGCAGCAGCAATAGCGCGTCGGAAATAGATTTTCGTAGAAAACCACATGCATTCGCATTAAAATGGATCAAAACTACATTCCCGAACATCAACAACGCTACAGAAAATAATTTGTGTAAGTACTTTCTCCTGTAAATTTGAAGAAATCCGTCTCCGGTATAGTCAAGTGTTACCCTTATGAGTTATGCTCACATTTGCATTTGATATTTTTTTCCATTGTGTACAAATTCTGAATAAGAATTCACTAAATAAACTTCATTAAATTTTACGAACATTTTTATACAAGGTTTCTATAAATATTTTGAAGCCGCTGATTTTTAAAAATGTACAAATAATTATGTACCATCTCACGATTTATAGTGAAACTTGTAATGTTTATTTCATTTAGGTGTCTTGGCATGGGAACTGTAAAATATTCAAATTTGCCAGAAGCAGGCATTATTCCAGTAATTTACCGTACTACTCAGTGATAAAATATTCCAAGTATATTTTTGTTGCTTTCTCGCAGATAGAAAAATGAAACGCAAATCAAAGGACGTACAAGAATTATTTTGCTTACAAAGCTTCGCTAAGTTGGAATATTTAAAGATTCATTTTACGATTTAAATGAATGGATTTTATTTTCTCCTATATATATATATATATATATATATATATATATATATATATATATATATATATATATATATATATATATATATATATATATATATATATATATATATATATATATATATATATATATATATATATATATATACAGTTACCTTCCGAGGAACGTACCATCAGAATAAAAATACGCATTTTCATTAAATTTTTAGAAAATTGTGTACATTTTACAATTCTCATTAGGCTACATTTTCAACAAATACATCGTGTGGCTGCAGAATACGTGTTTTGCTTTCAAAATACCAGCAGAAGACAAGTGTTAGGTCACTTCCGCCAAGTCGACCAATCAGAAGCAAGAATTATTCCTCCTATGCTGAACTGAGTGGGATCCGCGAATATGCTTCCCCTATTGGCCAAGCGCCGTATTTCTTTTGCGGAAGGAAGAGTGCTTTTGAGTTGGGTCGGGTGCAATAAGTAACCCCAAACGCTTAACAGCTGTTGTTGAAGCGTTTATATGTTTGTCGTTTTGTTTTGTTTGTAATTGAAGCAGGTAATAAACAAAAAGTATCTATTCTCTTCCGTACTAAGTATTGTAAAGAGCCCAGTTAAAAGGAAATTTTAAGCTAGATGTAAGTTTCTGATTACTAGGTGGAACGTTTATCTGAAATTAATAGCAACATTTTTGTCATTCGCGTTTTACTGTTCAACTTAAGTTATGACTTTAAAATTTGGTTCTTTTGTTATTTTGTTAATATATACATTTGTTATTTCAGTTTAAAAGCGTAGGTAAGTGTGAAATCTTGCGTACTGTACATTGATGGTAATAAATGGTTAAGTTAGAAGTAGTAATGCTTGAAGTTTTATCCCTTGTACTTGGATTTTGAAGTAGCTGCTTAATTGTTCGTGTTAGCCTTTCATCGGTCGTGCTGTATTTGTGAGATACAATTACGGTTCTGCTAACATATTCATGATGGCTTTTTAGTTTCATGGGGTGTCAAATGTCATCCTCACTTCCACATAGTACACCTTGGACTGCATTTAGCAGACCAACAAGGCTCTGGTGCCTGGACCTGCAGCCAGGGTAATCCTCTATGGGGCTGGCGTCCTTGTGCTGTCCATATGTGTTTATGATTGTACCTTCATCTATTTCATCTTTTCACCATTCATCCTGGCTAGACTCGGTAATACTCTACTTCACATCCAGGCCTCCCCGATGGCGCAGTGGTAGCGTCGTCACCTTGTATTCAACGGATCCCGGGTTCGATACCCGGTGGAGGCACATAGTGGTTCAGATTCCACTTTAGGTACTATTATCGTATGGGCAAAACACTTCCGAATCATATATTTCGGACTTCTTTACATTGCTAACGTGTTGCGGAACATTTCTTCAGGCGAAATAATGCATTTCTAACTAAGATAATGTTTATTTTCTCTATTTACGAGTACTTACGGTTACTTGTTGTTTCGAATCTGTAACACATTATGGCCGTGATAGCATACTGGTTTAGGGGGCGTTCTGAGAGTGTTTTGTCGATTTATGCAGTGGTGCAACCTCGTTCACCGGAAAATATCTACTGTCGTGCCCCTATTTGAAATTATGCTAATACGTCGCATTTACGTGTAGAACTTGTGAAATAACTTTGCGATTTACCACGTTCATTGTCCATAAACAGCAATTCGGAACCATCTTCCTTTCGCAATTCGGAACCATCTTTCTTTCGCAATTCGTTAATGCTCTTCCTTTACGCACAACACTCTTGCAACCTTGAACATTGACGTCAGACGAGGAATGCCTACGTGGTTAGGTTAGGCCTGTTAGGTTAGGTTCCATTAGCATAAATACAAAGAAAAAATAATATTTTCGCTAAGAGACGCGTTACCTTTGTATTGACTAACATGAAAAAGGTCTCTCCTGTGACGTCAGAACACAATGTTGCTAGGGTGTTGTGCGATAAGTGACACCCATTCGGGTCGGAACCATCTATCTTTCGAAATTTGTTAATGCTCTTCCTTTACGCACAACCATCTTGCAACCTTGAATATTGACGTCAGACGAGGAATGTCTACGTGGTTAGGTTAGGCCTGTTAGGTTAGGTTCCATTAGCATAAATACAAATAAAAAATAATATTTTCGCTAAGAGACGCGTTACCTTTGTATTGCCTAACAGGTCTCTCCTGTGACGTCCGAACACAATGTTGCCATCTTGCAACCTTGAATACTGACGTCAGACGAGGAATGCCTACGTGGTTAGGTTAGGCCTGTTAGGTTAGGTTCCATTAGCATAATTACAAAGAAAAATTATAAAAAAACCTCTCTCCTGTGACGTCGGAACACAATGTTGCTACAATGTTGTGCGATAAGTGACACCAATTCGGAAAAAATGGCTTGTTCCGAACTCGACAGGTGGTTCTAGTGAAAACACGGCGAGGCTGAAACACTGGCTACGGGGTTGCATCGTCTTAACACACGGAACATTGCACTCTCATGCAAAAAGCAAATGGCGTGAGGAGAAACAGCGTGTCGGACAGAGATTTTCGCAGAAAACAACACGCATTCACATTAAAATGGATCAAATCTACATTCAGGAACTTCCAAAACGCTCAAGAAAATGATTTCCGTAAGTACTTTCTCCTGTAAATTTGAAGGAAATTTCAAGGAATCCGTTTTGCCCATACGATAATGTTACCCCACTTTAAACTGTAGGCCCAGTCCCGATTAGCCTTACTGTGCATAAAGTGGACTTAAAACACCAACTCAAACCAAACTCTACTTTACGTCCTTTTCCTAAGGAATGCATGTCATATATCGTTGGAAAGGTTATTGTATAAGGAATTCAACAATGTAAACCCCAAAGCGAGGAAAAATTACCTGGAGGAGGAAATCGATAAAAAAACGATGTTGTCCCGATATGCGTAATTGAACGTACTGAGGAAATTTTTTGATGATGAAGCACATATTTAGGGGTGAAATGAGTGCTAATGGAACCTAATCTAACAGGCCTAATCTAACCTCGTCCCCGTGAATGGTTCATGGGGCTGTCGTGAATGGTTTGTGGGGCTACCCATGCATGGTTTTTGGAGCTAACGTGAATGGTTTGTGGGGCTACCTGTGCATGGTTTTTGGAGCTAACGTGAGTGGTTTGTGGGGCTACCCATGCATGGTTTTTGGGGCTAACGTGAATGGTTTGTGGGGCTATCGTGATTGGTTCGTGGGGCTACCCATCAATGGTTAGTGGGGCTATCGTGAACAGAAAGTGTAAAAAGAAAAAGGTACTTACCCAGTCTGTCAGTAAGCACAGTTTTTAACAATGCACTACATTATTACTGGGGATAAACGTATTGTACACTATCTACAAGCTTTTGGAACCTGTTCTTCATGCACCATACACACGCACAGCGCACCACGATCACAAAGAAGCAATCACCACGCAAACGAGCAAAGCACGCATTCACAACACTGACACAAAGACGAGCCTGCAGTGTTCTTAACTCCCATCGGTTACCACCAAAAGGCAATAAGGACGTAAAGTAGAGTCTAGCCCCGATGGAAGTTAAGAACACTGCAGGCTCGTCTTTGTATCTGCGTTGTGAATGCGTGTGCTTTGCTCGTTTGCGTTCTGCGTGTTGATGCTTCCGTGCTTGCAGACAGCCGGCATCTCTTCGGGTAAGTACCTTTTTCTTTTTACACTTTCTGTTCATGATACCCTCAGTAACCATTCAAGGGTAGCCCCACGAACCATTCACGATAGCTCCACAAACCATTCACGTTAGCTCCAAAAACCATGCACGGGTAGCCCCACAACCCACAAACCATTCACGTTAGCTCCAAAAAGCATGCATGGATAGCCCCACGAACCATTCACGGAGACGAGGTATGCCTACGAGGTTAAATTAGGCCTGTTAGGTTAGGTTCCATTAGCACTCATTTCACCACTAAATATGTGCTTCATTATCGAAAAATTTCCTCAGTACGTTCAATTACGCATATCCGGACAACATCGATTTCCTCCTCCAGGTAATTTTTCCTCACTTTGGGATTTACATTGTTGAATTCCTTATACAATAAGCTTTCTAACGATATATGACACGTATTCCTTAGGAAAAGGACGTAAAGTAGAGTCTTGCCTTCATCCTCATCTTTGCAATTAGCCAAAAGTGGCAGAAATGCTAAATAAAATAAATCGGTAAAACTTCGGTATAATCCCAACGGATTGCTTCATTTTTACACAAGAAACTACATACGGAAATGTGTTTCTGTAGCATTTAGAAGTTCGTCTAGGTAGTTTTTTTCATCGTGGAATCTATTTCACCGGGAAATCATGTATTTTTCAACAGAAATATCTCTCAGACGCACAATTGCTGTTGCTTTCATTTGCTTGCACTTCGTGAAACAAATGTTGCGAACATTTGATGACGTACTCCCTGTCAGTGTTTCTAACCATGCCATTTTTTTTTTTTGCAAGAAGATGACAATTTTTACTATGTTTGCCTAACCTAACCTTGCCGTGCATAGTTTCTGGGGCTATCCGTGAATGGTATTGTGGAGCTACGCATGCATGGTTCGTGGGGATTTTTCGGTTGGTGGGGCTACCCGTGCATGGTTCGTGGTGCTATCTGTGCATGGTTCATGGGGCTATCCGTGAATGGTTTGTGGGGATTTTTCGGTTGACAAGGTTGGAAACACTGCATACCCACTGATGATCTACCACGCTAGTCAAGCTGTCATGCCATATTGTGTGTTACGGAAGAACAATAATTACTCCTCATGTCACAAATTGAAATTATTTTCATGAAAAAAAGCAAAATAACACATTGCAGAAACTTTTGCAATGCAGAATAGGTAAGTACGAATGTTAAAAATGACGAAATTAACAAGTGAGAGGTGTTGGGACCATACCGAAGTTTTACCAATAAATCAAGTCATTCATTTTAATTTGTACTTGATTTTATTTTAGTCTTACATCTAATGATTCTTAAACAGGCCCAAGTTCCTTTTGTTTTATTGTGATTTCATCATGTTACATATGCATTTTTTACATGGTTCGATTTACGTCTGTTAACACATACTGCAGAGCAGGGGTGCCCATCCCCCCCAAGGCCCATGATGCACTCCCCCCAAAAAGGTAGAACATTTGCCCCACCATCCGTTTATGCCGAATTAATTACTCAAATTATTTTTGTTGGACAAAATTTGCGGAAAAATATAATATCAGAATGTTTGTCTGGAGGGGGGGAAGTACCAGGATAAACGTACCAATAATAATAATGGCTTTATTATTATTACTACTTCTACTACTACTATCAAAGAGACGTTACTATCCTCATAAATTACGCAAAAAGAGGGTAGAAGTCTGTGCTAAAGCATTTGTTTGGAACAAACTATTTGTAATATCTTTTCAACACCGTCAATTTCACATTAGCTATTAATGAAAATCAAGCACACAAACTGTATTTTTGAATGGCAGAAAATGAGTGATAAATGCATTCCGAAGATACATGTGTAACTTTCATGTACAACATATGTTTTACACATATGCAACATGGAGCGACATAAAATAAGAAAATACATATGCAACAAGCTAACACTAAATTGTGTACATATTGAAAGCTTATTCAATACAAATATACAACACATATTATTTAAATACATTACATTACAGAAAACAAGCAGATTGCAAGCGAAGCGAGCAAGAATATTTTTAAATCCAATTTTTGCAATTGAAAACAATATTGATTTAATAGGGTGCAAATAATTTCACTGGATGCATGGAATTCTTTTTTTTCATTTAGATCATTCGGCACCCATGGCCGACTCCCGCCGCCCCTAGCTACAGCTCCGAACTTGATGAAAATGAGAAAGCAGACAATGCAGCGAAGCAACCAAGAAAAATTTTACACAATGTATTTTTATTTACATAAAATTAGAAATCATAGGGGGTAATTGCCCCTCTGTGCCACCCCTGCAGGTGCCCTTGGCCGTCAATATTTGCCCCTAAATAAGGTGCAAATAATATCATGGGGTGCCAATGCATTCTCACTTTCACAACTTTTTTCATTTAGATCATTTGACGCACATGGCCGATTCCCGCCGCCCCTAGCTATGGCTCTGAACTTGACGAAAACAAGAAAAGCAGATAATGCGAGTGAAGCAAGCAAGAAAATTTTACAAAATGAATTTTTATTTGTATAAAATTTGAAATTGAAGGGGTAATTGCTCCTCTGTGCCCCCCAACCCTGCAGCTGCCCTTGGCAGTCAATTTTTGTCCCCTTGCCCCCTCTAGAATTGACTTTCGTCGAAGTTTGGGGGCAATGACCCCCCTGTCCCCCTATGGTTGTGTCACTGTATAATACAGACATATTTAAGCAATATATGTTTACTTTAGATACTTTAGCTGCCATTGTTAGTCAACCTTATTCTGCACAGTTTGTCTGCTCGACTAATCTTGTATTAATGCGAATACCACACCATGCCCCCTCCCACTCCATCCAAAACGATTCTAAAGGCATAAGAGGTGGTGTTTCATTTCAACCCTATCGCTGCGATCACCCACAGGTAGGTAGAAAACTATACATAATAACCAAAACTAAAAATCAATAAAAAGTCAATCAAACGATACGATCCCCCACATTTTTGTGTGAAGATATATAGAATTGGTATAAAATTTTGTTCCCCCATAAATTCCCATGATGCAGGCGCATCATGAAACCCCCCTGCGAGCACCCCTGCTGCAGAGTTTAAGTGATTACTTACTGCGCGTTTCCTTGACACTGGTTTTTCACTTCTATATAATTCCTGTCGGCAAATTGTTAGAAGATTTTGTTCAATACGTGCTTTTGTAATCAGGAGTGTCAGGTTTAGTTCCCTTAGAATTTTAATAACAACCCTAAATGCTTTCGTGGTTAGGTTAGGCAGGTCAGGTTTAGTTCTCTTAGCATTAAAAAAATATCTATAAATGCTTTCGTAGTTAGGTTAGGTGGTAGTCTGTGTAATGCGTCAAATTTCCGAAATGGGAGTTAGGTACCTCTGACATCTTATTTTACCCATAAATTGGACTTCTTTGAAATTAAAACTGTACTGGTTCGTTTGAGGATGGTTTCAAATTGCTTCTGCATTCATTCTCACTAGGGTCGTTCCATGTAAAGTGAACCAATGAAAAACACCTCACCATCTCTAATTTTATTCATACTTCATTGTGATGAAGTACTACCCTAAGGTAGGAAAACTGGAAAATTGCAGATTGTTGTAGTTCGCCAGTTAGAACCCTCTGAAATATGGAAAAAAAGCACAATTTTCGGCACACATGTAATCACAAAAAAAGTCATAAATCAAGCTAGAATTGACGTAGAAGGTTGGGATAAAAACCAAATTGTTGCTTTTGCTATGAGCTTTAATTATAAATATCACATGACTACTTTTGAAATTTTTTTCAATGCAAGGTCATTCAAACATTTTTTTGAAAATTGAATTCTTCAAAAACCTATATTTTTAAAATATGCATATAGAAACATACATAGTTCAACATCAAGTCTTAGAAGTTTTGTTATGGGATCGCAATGGGATCATGGTGTTTGACTTGTATAATCAAATACTATACACTAGGTAAGACCATATGACACGGGAATATTGCAATGTAAATTCCATTCCTTTGTAAAGGGACTATGTTGTTTACCAAATTGGCCAAATGGTGAAATGATGGGTATGTAGGAAAGGGGCATAACTTGGGGTCTCATTTTTTTGGGGGGGAGGGCAAGTTTTTAACATATTTATAAAAAAATATTTAAACATTTTTAAAACATTAAATTTAATATTTAAATATTCCGTATCATATGGTCTTACCCAGGTGCCGACAGACCTGGAAAACCGGGAAAAGTCAGTTTTTTTCCAACATAAATAACAATGCTCATTACTCTAAGGAAGGTTCAAATTTCATGACAATGATTGCCAAAATTCTATGATAATTAGTCTTTCTTCTAGGAGAATTTGAAAAAAATCACAAAACTTTCAGTGCATCAGGTATTTTTATTATTCTGGAAAAAATTGAATGTTAAAATTTAGTGTTCAATTTTTTTCCAGTGTTTCACACAATTGCTAAAATTGGTTTCTTGTTATGCGTAACAGAAAGTGGTGTTGTCAATCTTTCAAATAACGAATACTGGAAGTGTCTATCATTTTTCTTTTCTGCGTGAGCTAACTTTGAAGATAATCATGTTATCACAAGCTGCAGAAAAAAAAATAGTTAAGAGTTTAATGTATGTCTAAACATGCTATCTGGCTTGAGATGTAATGACCCAACACAATTACATATGTTTTCTCTGGATAGGTAATTTTTTCTGAATTTTGCCTGTAATTTTCCGTTTTTCCAACTGTATTTTCTTACAGCAAAGTATGTGATGCTCCAAGTGGAGGACATGTCCTGGAAAACAGGATATTTGGTAACCCTTCATATTGAGTACTTCACATTCAAAAACATTATTAGTATTTGATCATAATATACAGGTTGCTTACGTGACCTTGAATCAAACTGGCAGGTTGTATGGAGACTGGCCCAAGTACCAATATGAGATAAGGAACCCCGGTCCGGAAATGCACCATTAAATGTTATAAGGCAAAACTAATTTGGGTTGCCATTGACAGATGAATAAATCAACCGAAATATGTGGCCTGTAGATGTAATATGGACATTCAGGGCCTGGCAGAAATGGCTGACAATTGGGTGCCGAGCCAAGTCCCCTTGCATCCCCTCCTGGCAAGAATCCTTGCTGACTGTGATATCGTCAGAACGACTCCTGGGATGTTAGAATAGATGCGACAGAGCTTCTTGTGACACTGGGGACACCATTTTGTACAACTACCGTAGAATGCTAGGATACACTGTAGTAATGTCAGTATTAAATCTACAAGCCACATATTTCAGTTGTAATATAACTCTGTCATAGGCAGCCTCAACCAGTGTTGCCACAATATGAGGGCACAATTTCCCTTTTTGGACCAATTTTTCCCTTCACCTAAGCAAATCATGCAATAATAATTATTATTATTATTAGTGGTAGTAGCAGTAGCTGTAATTATTATTATTATTATTAGTGGTGGTGGTGGAGGCAGTAGTAGTAGTAGTATTTCCGTTGGTCCTTGTCCGTGTGAATAAAGAATGTTAAATTTTTCACATAGATGTCACTTTCATCGCTTCCTGACCAGATGTCCCGAGCTTTGTATCCTGGTAAGGAATCCATTTAATCGTTAATCCTCATCATTACTATTATCCGAAAGTGCAGAAAAGCCATGTACTTAACAGAAATATAAATAGATACAGACTATATTCAAGGGAGCAGAAAAAAAGAACAGATAAAATGAAAATGTGAATATGAAACTGGAACTTAACATATACTGTAATAATGTAGTCAGATGTCTTAAGAGTTCCCTGAAATTGTGGTATTTTTCATCGAGTTTCCCTTTTGACTAAAATTTCGGCCCAAATTTCCCTGCAAAAGGGAAATTTCCCTTCATGTGGACTTATAGCTTTTTAATGACATGTTTCTGGACTGGAGTTACTTATCTCATATTGGTGCCTGGGTCAGTTTCCATCTACCGTGCCAGTTTGATTCAAGGTCACAGAAACACCCTGTATGAAATAGACTTGCAACTTATTAAAATGAATATTTTTCATTTTCAGATCCTTGATAAAGCTGATAGTTTTGCATAAACTATAAGACAGAATGGTAAGTTTGATATCTGAAAAAATATTATTTTGTAGGGCTGAGCCAATACTGATGCCAGTGTATCGATATTGGCCAATACCAGTGGTTATTAGTAGACCTCGGATTTTTAGGTTCTAAAAAGTGTGCTTTTAGGTTCCTAAAATAGGGTCTAAAAATCCTAAAATAGGTTCTAATAATCCTAAAATAGGGTCTAAAAATCCTAAAATAGGTTCTAAAAATCCTAAAATAGGGTCTAAAAATCCTAAAATAGGTTCTAAAAATCCTAAAATAGGGTCTAAAAATCCTAAAATAGGTTCTAAAAATCCTAAAATAGGGTCTAAAAATCCTAAAATAGGTTCTAAAAATCCTAAAATAGGGTCTAAAAATCCTAAAATAGTGTCTAAAAATCCTAAAATAGCATCTAAAAATCCTAAAATAGGGTCTAAATATCCTAAAAAAAGTCCTAAAAATCTTAAGTTAGGGTTGAAAAATCGTAAAGTAAGTTAAAAGAAATTAAAGTAGTTCAAAATTCCTGAAAAATGCTGATTAGGTATAGTCACTGGCAATGAAAATAGGAGACCTTTTACTTGCGTAAGGTTATGTGTGTTGCCTCACCTTTTGGCGATGGCAGAACTTACCATTGGAAATTTGCTATTAAAATCCACTTTTCGCCGTATATTTTTTCATGTTATCCACAGTCAAACTCCGCAATTTTGTCTGTGAGGATCGTCTTATATTTCTACAGAAACATAGAAAGTGCTGCAAACATTAATGCTGAATGTTAGTTTGCAAGGTGTGAATGCCACAACGCACCGAAGTGACGCAAGAAGTGAGCAAGACCACATAGATCAGACCACTTTGGACTGTACAGGTAACAGTGGCACCAGACATTTGAGCTTTGAAAAATCACCATGGACTTGGAGGAAGGGAAATCGACAGATAGTATGTTTTAAACATGTCAGTCATTGAATTTTTTCATGACCAAACTAAGCAAATGCCTCTGTGTGACATAAAAATCCTGTAAAACCTTTAAAAATATATAAAAACCTAAAAAAAGGCTTGATTTAGGTGCATAAACCTAAAATATGTTCTAAGAAGCAAAATAGGTTTTTTTAGGTCCTATAAAACTGCATCAGTCGTTGCATTTTTTAATGAAACGCTAACATAACTTATTATTTCTTTAATACCTGTAAAGGAAAAAAAATAGGTTAAAAACCTAAAATCCGAGGCATAGTTATTAGTAACAGAAAGTGTCATCTTTCATTTATTCGAAAGCATTGGTTTTAATAATTTTCTGGCATTTGGGTCTTTCGTGGTGTCTACAAAAAATCTACATGACACACTCGCAGAGACTAATTATCCTGGAAGTTATGCAAAATTCTATTCTATCAAAATTACCAAGCATCAGCATTGGTAAGGGTATCACCTCAGCTCTATTATTTTGTGTAATTATTTATTGGGATGAACATAATTTTAGTTACCTTGGTGAATGGTGTACATGTACTATTTGTTGTTGTTGTTGTTCTTCTTCTTCATTTGCTCTACAGCCCTTGGTGGGCTCTGGCATCCCAAACAATCTTCCTCCACCTCGTTCTATCTTGAGCTACATTTTTCCAATTGCGTATATTCATCCTTCTCAAATCTTCCTCAACCGCATCGATCCATCTTCCCCTCGGTCTTCCTTTTGGCCTTGTTCCCCACAATTTCTGATTGAATACCAGGCATGGTAGCCTATCCTCTTTCATTCTCATCAGATGTCGTGCCCATCTTAAGCGTTGAGATTTTATATATCTCACCACATGTTCATATTGAATCAATCCTTCTAACTCCATATTATTCCTAATTCTATAGGATCCATCTTCATTCCTAACGGGGCCAAAGATCTTGCGTAATATCTTCCTTTCAAAACACATTACCTTGCTTTCTGCTATAGATGTAAGTTTCCAAGATTCTGCACCATATGCTATAACTGGTCTAATAAGTGTCCTATACAGTCTTAATTTTGTGTTCCTAGAGAGGTTTTTTGACTTAAATAATTCTATATGTGCATAATACTGTCTATTTCCAGCCTGTATCCTTTGGTTAACAATCTCTTCTTCTATGTTGTTATGTAGAAGAGCTCCAAGGTAAGTAAAAGTGGGTACTCCTTCAAAGTGATATGTACCTACATTCAAAGCCCGAGAGTTTCGTCTGGCTGGCGATCTGGACATTCTCATATATATATATATATATATATATATATCTTGTTTTAGTTTCATTAATTAATAGTCCTATTTCTCTGGATTTACTATCCATCTTTAAAAAAGTGCTTTTAAGATCTGCAAGTGTCCTTGATATTATCACAATATCGTCAGCATAAGCAAGTATCTGTGTTGTTTTGTAGAATATACTCCCCCTTTTTTGCAGTGGACTGATAATATCATGTAGTACAATAATGAAAATTAGGGTGGACAGAGCATCCCCTTGTCTCACCCCTGTTTCTATGTTAATGGTTGGTGAGACTTCTCCCTGCACCATGTTGTATTTTCCAAGGTTACCTTTATCAATCTTATTAATTTATCTGGAAATCCTACTTTCTTGAATACTTTCATGATCCCAGCTCTGTGTAAGCTATCAAATGCTCGTTGATAGTTTATAAATAAAAAGTGTAGATCTATATTTTGCTCATAGAATTTTTCCATAATTTGAGATATGGTGAAGATGTGATCTATGGTATATCTATTTGGACGGAATCCACATTGATATTCCCCTAGGATTTCTTCTGCCTGCTTAGATGCTCTTATATATAGGATATTGGAAAATATTTTGTATCCAATATTTAATAGTGTTATTCCCCTGTAGTTGCCACAATTCCTTTTATCACCCTTTTTATGGATGGGGAAGATAACTCCATATTTCCAACTGCATGGTAGTTTCTCTTGATCCCATATCATGCAAACTAGCTCATGAACTTTCTTCCAAAGTGTTTCTCCACCCTTTTTAAATATCTCCGCAGGAAGCAAATCTTCTCCAGGTGCTTTATTATTATTTAATTTTGATATTGCACACTTTACTTCTTCAAACGATGGTCTTTGTACCTAACATTCTGTAACTTGGGTTTGGTCTTCATCTGCATTATCTGTTATATTAAATTTAGATTTATAGAGCTCCTGAAAATATTCTGACTATCTTTCCAGACATTTGGCTTGATCCGTAATAAGCTTCCCATTTTTGTCTTTACATACGTTTAACCTTGGTTGATATCCAGTACTAAGGTTTCTAACAGCTTTGTACATTTGTCTTGTATTACCCTCTGTCTGATGTTCCTCTATTTTCCTTACTCGCTCCTCCATCCAATATGTCTTTTTCCTCCTACAGATTTTAGTCGCTTCCTTCCTAGCATCTTTATATGCATTCATCGATGCTCTTGTTTCTCTTTGAATCATCTTTTTCCGTAACTCATTTTTCTTCCCTATTAGTACTCTACACTCTTCATCATACCAATCTTTTCTGTTGGATCTCTTCCTTTGCCCTAATATCTCTTCTGATGTTTCAGTCAGAGTTTTCTTCATATCATTCCATATTTCCTCAATGCTATTATTTTCATTCTCATCACTTAATTGTTGGTGTATTTGTTCCTGAAAAGCTCTCTTATCGCTGTCTTTCTTTAACTTTTCTATATCCCAACCAGTTCTCCTTTTTCCCTTGATTTTGCCTATATTAGACAATCGTTGCCGCAATATAGATTTGACTAGGAAGTGATCACTGTCACAATTGGCCCCTCTGCGTGTTTTAATGTCTATAACATATGTGGCATATCTGCTGTTCACCAGAACATGATCTATCTGGTTTGTGTATGTTCCGCCGGGAGCTCTCCAGGTGCCTTTATGAATATCTTTCCTGGGGAATTGGGTACTTTTTGCAAGCATTTTATTTTGTATACAGTACTGTATTAATCTCCAACCATTCTCACTGGTGACTGAATGTAAAGAATTCTTTCCTGCCACTTCTTTGACTTCAGATTCTCTTCCAATTTTTGCATTGAAGTCACCCATGACAAGTAGTATATCATGTCTACTTGTACTTTCATTTAACAAGTCCAACTCGTCATAGAATTTTTCCTTGTCCAGTTCTTCTGCATCCTCATTAGGTGCATAAGCAGAGATGATGGAGATGTTATAGAACTTGCCTTTAAGTCTAATTTTACACAGTCTGTCATTTACTGGTATGAATTCCATTAGTGATATCCTAGCTTCTTTACTTATTATAAAGCCTGTACCCCTGTGTCCTCTGGTTTCAGCACCACTGTACAAAACTGTACAGTTTCCCTTGTCTATCTGACCACTCCCAGGCCATCTTATTTCTTGCAGTGCCAGAACATGCAACTTATATTTTATAAATTCATCAACAATTTCTGGTAGCTTACCAGCTTGTAGCATTGTTCGCACATTCCATGTCCCCATCCTGAGATCATTTACCTTAACTCGTAGCCATGTTCGTCTTCTGGTTTCCTTCCATATCCGAGGCTCATTGTTGGGTCTCTGAACAGCGGATATTTTCCGAGGATTGGGTCGTCAGCCCAATGCCTCAACCCCCAACCTGGAGGACCAGGATTTGTATTGGGTTTACTCCCTTAGAGAGATTGGCTTCACCACGCCTTACAGAGCTCTCTCTACCCATGGTTTTCTTTCAGGATTTTCCTTCCCTTAGCCTTTGAGTTAATCTCTACCCACAAGGAAGCGGGGGCAGCACCTATTTAATGGCGGTGCTTACTCGCCATGTCACCAGGCCGTTATCAAGCGTTGTGGTATTTAATGAGTGTAGTCTTGCCAAGAACTACACTCCCACACTCTGATAACCTGGTCGCCTCGGCTCGGGGGGACTCCGGTCTAACCGTCATGGTCCGTAATCTGCATATCTGCAGACCGTTCCGCTATCCACCATCCTGCGGACCCGCCCAGTAGCTGAGGCTCGCCCTGGGACTATTTGTTGTTAGGTAACAATAATGTTTAGTTTGTATTTTTAATCATAAAAAGTGCAAAAACTGCTAATCCAAAAGAGAGTATTGCCAAAAATAACCGGACACCCATAGAAATGTTCTTACCTGGAGCTAGTTTGGTGTCAGTATGGGGTGGGTCCGCCATTTGTCGCTATCGTAGCCTGCCATATTTGTGTTGTTTTATTGAAAATGATCATATTCATATGTTGTGGTTCAGTAAAGGAAATATCTAAATACAGTTTCCTTTTCAAAGCAAAAAGAAAAGCACCTTGGTGTCTTGAGTCTCCGCAATGGTGCTGTGGCAACACTGGTGCATTATAGGTAGGGCTCGGAAGTTGAGGAAAAATCCTTTTTTTTTCCTAGTGTCCAAAGACGAGGCCCAACATAATATATGTTCATTTTGGGTCATTGTAGGCCAGAAAGAGGTGGGTTTTATTTGTCCTTTTTCGGAATTTTTTGGATTATTGGTCCTTTTTTAGCCTATTTTTAGGTCTTGACGGCTTTTTTTTTGCAACTTTACCTTCTTTCGACTAGGTTTTTACTGCCCATTCTCAATTCGAATCATCATCAGTTCATCACCTCTTAAACATCCTTTCTGTAGTAAAGAAATAAAAAAGAAAATAAATATATTTGAACCATCCCTGAAATGAGAGGAAAACATTTTTGGACGACTGAAGCAGGTACGGTACAAGGTCCTTTAACCGTAACTTGTCTGGAAGGTGTAAGTGGCAACTTTATCTTGTTTTGAAGCTTTCAGCATGGTGTATATGACCAGACAGCATGCGCCTGAAAAGATCTCAAGTCAGATAAGGAGGTGACGTGCATATTCATTAAATATGTAATTAGAACTGAAGTTATTAATTATTTTGGATCACATTCACATTCAGTTTTTAGGTCTTTTTTTTGGCAATATATAGGTCTTCAACTTCTGAGCCCTTATTATAGACAAGGGGTTCTGGGTTCAATTCCCAGTGTAGCTACATTGCACAGTGGTTGAATTCCCACTTTAAACCATAAGTCTAGTCCCAATTAGCCTATCTGAGCATAAACTGAACTTAAAAGAAACTTTTTAACCTATCAGTTTATTATTGCAAATTTTACTGATCCAATATATCTATTAATATCCTACAATTTAGTACAAATTTGCCATTTTGTTACTATTTTTATGTGTATAAATGTGTAATTTGTGTGGCATGGTTTTGTAGCGTAAATGTCTAGACATACAGTTCCTGTTTTCTAAAGAGAATCATATTACAGTCACTTGGGTACAACATTAATTAAAGAAGTGTATGAGTTATTCAAGTTTTTCAAGGAAAATTCATAATTTTGTTTCTAATCAGTAGAATATCAGGTATTAATTTGAGAAAATTTCATAAATTTGAACATTATGAGTGTTAGCAAAAATCCATTACATTGATGAAATGTCAAAATATGGATATTATTAAAAAGTGTCATTCGACTGAACCCTAATCTTTGCTAATCATAATTGTACATTGCAGACCACTTCATTCAGAAAGAGTATTACGGGAGCAAGGAAGAAATCAGGTGGGCCCAAGTTTGAACTTTCCGAAGAACAGAAGACTGATATCAAAGAAGCCTTTGAGCTGTTTGATACTGAAGGTAGTGGAAAGATTGACACAAAGGAGTTGAAGGTATGTTCGTTACGCATATGGTTGGTATTAACAAGTGCCAGATAGGAGTCACAGCTCAAATTAGTAGGTACTTTCCGCAGCACTTTGTTATTATCATATTTCTGCAGAAAGATAGCATCCATAATGTCTTATGAATCATCAAATAACACGAACATTTTATATTTTTGATAACATATTGTACTGACAACCAAAATAGTAGAATTTTCAACCTATTTATAATAATCTTCCATCAAAACTAGAACTAATCAATGATTCTCATTGTCAGATTTGTATTCTGTGATCTCTGTCTTGCTTTGAATTCTGTAATTTTGAGACATTCATGTCATGTTCCTGTAAAATTGCAAGACCTGCAAAGTGCTGAAGTACATTTATTGATAAGTGAAAAAAATATTTATAGTTCTTTAATACGTTTATGTTCATTCCATACTCAAAATTAAGACCCAGAAATGACCTCTTTCAAATTCCATGCGGTAGAACCAGGATGGCTGAAACAGATCCCATGAGGAGGATGTGCGCGTTGTACAATATAGTCTCCAATAATACCCCTGACATTGATCTATTTAGACCTAAAAGCAAACATATTATGTGAACCCTGTATAAAAGCAATGTAACAAAGTATGTTGTATATTTTATGTATACTATATAATGTATTATATATTGTTGTTATGTAACGATTATTCTGTTCCCTTTTATAGTTACTTTTCTCATTGTTTTTGATTTCTCTTTCCAATCCTTGATTACTTTTGTTTTGTCAACATGTATGTGAACTCAGAACTTAACCTCAAAGCACTGCAATTGGGTATTTGCCTGTAGTGTTTAATAAATAAATAAATAAATACCAGCTTAACTATATAGTGTAGTGGTTAGTATGGTTTGTTTCATTGCCAGTGCTCCTAGGTTCGAATTCCGGCATGGGCGTGAGCATTCTTTGTTTCTTTGTAAATGTCCCTTCATCAATTTCGTCATATCATTGCTAGAGCCATATTTTTGGTAAATAAAAGAGCAAAATTTCAGTACAAAAACAGTGTCAATTTCGAGTTCAAAAGGAGTAAATAAAATAAAATTCCGCTGTTATAGCTTTGAAAAAGCAATATATAAAGTGACATTTTGGTTTTAAAAATGTGAATATATTTCAAAATTTGATTTAAAAACTGCACTTATGACACAAAATAAACATATTTCTTATAATAGCACATTTATGTCCTTACTAGAATATTAAGTTTATTGTTGTATAAAGGGGTCCATTGTTGCTTCTCAAATATTTAAGTCCAATGGTAACACAGTTAAGCCTTGTCTCCATGTTAATAAAACATTAAAATACTGACCAGGGCAAAATTTATAGTATAAAATATATATATACACAAAAAATGTAATGATTCCACACTTTATCATGGTTTTCTTCAGACGAAACTTCACAATATTAAAGAAGTGTATGAATTATTCAAGTTTTTCAAAAAAATTCATAATTTTGTTTTTAATCAGTAGAATATCAAGTATTAATGTGAGAAAATTTCATTAATTTGAACGTTATGAGTGCTCGCAAAAATTTCAAATCCATTATATTGATGAAATGTCAAAATATTGTGAAGTTTTGTCTGAAGAAGACCCTATTAGAGGGTGGAATGTTACATTTTTAGTGTATATATATTTTTTATATAAATTTTGCCTTTTTCATTTTGCAGTTCATTTCGTGACAAAACAGGGTAGGAAAATGCACCTCACACCTTTTAAAAACATGAAAAATTAACATCACAATGTGTTATTTCACATTTCGTGTTTTCATCGGAAACAAAATATGCAGAAAAGCCACAAATCAATAACTCAATCAGTTCTTTAATACGATGGTCATGAAATAAAAAAGGAAAGGAAATTATAGATTTTGTTCACCCCATTTTCAGCATTGCAATACAGTATGCATGTTTTGTGAACAAAATTCGAGGTTTTCAAAGAGGAAATAGTTATTGCCAGTGTGGTATTTTTGAAAAATTTCCAGAAGTGTGGCAGGGGTGGGGAAAATTCCATTAACAACCCTTGAAGCACCAGGATAGTATGTAAATTATGTATATAGTTACCCTACGAATTCTTCAATGGAGAAGAAATTACACATACATACACACAGAGTGAGATAGATATACAGAGCATTCCGTGACATTCGCTACAAGACTCGGCGGCAAGCGGCCTGCCGTCAGCGCTTGTCTTTCCCGGTGAACGGGTCCACGACAGTTGCACGCTACAGTCTGTTTTTTTCGCTCTCTTTCCCTTTCTGTTGACGTTGCAGACTGACGTCAGTATAATCCTCCCTCGGAAGTTGTGTTGTGTCCGTGTGTTGAAGATTGTGGCTTAATATGGCACCACAAAAGTTTACATTACAACAAAGGATTTATCTTGTTGAGTGTTACTTCGGAAAGAGGAATTGTGGAGAAGTGTGACGACGTTTTGCATCGAAATTTCCTGCTGTTCCCGTTCCACATAGGACCACTATATTAAACTTCATAAAAAGTTTAGAGTAACAGGGTCAGCCTGCGATTTTTATTTATGGGGAAATCTAAAAAATAAAGTATACAAAGACAATCCGCACACCATCCGTGAGTTAAAAGACAGCATTGTACGAGAAATCGGGAGAATTACAGTAGACGAACTTGCATGTGTAAATGCCAATTTCCTTCGGAGATGCCAGGAATGTGTTTGCAGCAGAGGGACATCATTTTCAACACCTTCTGTAGTCAAGGTTAATACACAATATGAAAACTGTGATTTTAATAGCCGACTGTTGTGTACCCCGTTTACCGGGAAAGGCAAGCGCTGATGCCGGGCAGCTTGCTGCCGAGTCTCGTAGCGAATGTCACGGAATGCTCTGTACATGCATATGTACGTATTCTTTTCTGCTACTATTGTCTATCATAACGATGAGGATGAATGAAAATTAGATCAAATCAGCCGATAAAACAGATACTTCAGTGACTATGGATGGAAATTAATACTAGATGAAATTCATAAGAGTGGATGCAAAATATTCTAACACAGTTATTTTAGTGCTTATGGATGAATACATATCAGAAAACTCTAGCTTCACAATTTGTGTGTTTTACATAGTCAAACATTGAAGTGAGACGTCAACAGACATTCAAAGCTTTATACTTAAAAAATATTTGTAGTGCAAAAATAAAATAATATTTTAGATTAATGTATACTTTTACCCCTTGTGTGGTCTGAAAAAACACAGATATGTAAGTTCCTCAGTTTTGACATCTGATATTTGGTTGTTCAGTTACACTTAGACACTTAAGTTTGCAGCTGTGACACCTCTGTGATACGCATCAAGCACTGAATGGTACCTAAATATCGTAAAGGGTCTTTGTTGGTACATTATGTCGTATTTGAAGGAAACAAGTAAATTTTAGGAATGCAACCGATTAATCGGAACTTTATCGGTATCAATATTTGTACAAATAGCCTGTAATTATAAAATTCTGCATGTTGGTATTACTTTTGTGAAAATACCAGCCAGCTTGGTGTATTCATTCATTAATCGTCCATTTACCAAAAATGTCACGTTTATTGAGTCTGGATGTGCATACCCCCAGCACATAAACCATGTTTTAAGGAAAGTAATTAATTAATTAATTTTTTAAATAAATATTCAAGTGGGATTTTTATTGCATATTCGAGGTTTCCATGTAGAAAAGAGTGCAATATATATGTATTTTGATCTCGCAAATGGAATGTAGATTTTTCTCTTAAATACAGTATTCTAATACCGTATTTACTCATATACCGTGCGTCCATTTCAATCTTCAGCCGAGAGATCGGGAGAAGCGTGGTGGGCGGCGCTGACGGAGATACCGACATTTGCGGCCTGTAATGCCCGCTTATTTTATGGGCATATCCATACATGTATATAAATATTGCAAAACGAGCACTAACCTGTGTTATAATTCTTCATCTGTAATTCATCCAAGTTCTGCCCTTATATACACAAAAAAATACGCTTTAGAAACGATGTTAAGAACCACAGATAATAAAACATTTTAATCATAGTTTTGACCAGTAACATCCTGCTTAAGTACAGAAAGAGTTTTGTGTCGATGAGGATCGTTTGGAGGTTTCGAATGTGCAACACTGTATCAAGATTACGCTGTAGATGAAACCTTTAAAAGTCAATGGTTTTCGTGAGCTTCCTTGCAATCCGTAATCTCCCAGCTCGAGTTTTTTGTTCCTTCGCGACTAGATGAAGACAGAGCTGTGAATAAAGTGGCGAGCAGATGTAAACCAAGAGCGTGTTAATTTCGTACTGTGTGCAAGAGTGTTATTCTTGGTCACTTGCCGTTACTTGTTTGTGTTATTGCAGTGTGTGTGTGTGTGTTGTGTCAGTGAGACGATTGGAATGCCAGCCGAAAGGTTCACGTTACGAGGGGGCTGATAAGTTCTCGGCCCGACCCAGAAGGACTTTAGCTACAGGCACGAAAGTTTCAGGCTATTCAACGTATTCTCCCCGAAGGTCTACACACTTGGCATTTTGTTGCTCTAACTTCTCTAATCCCTCCAAAAAAAAAATCTGCTTTGCAAAAACCTGTTCGGCAGCTGCTATAACCTTGTTATCACTTCTAAATTTCTGTCCTTTCAGAACTTTTTTCAGTCTAGGGAAGAGATAATAATCAGAGGGCGCAAGGTTTTGTGAGTAAGGTGGGTGGTCAATGCACTGAAACCCTAGGTCCTTCAGAAAATCCATTGTTCTTCCAGAGCCTTGTGAACGGGAGCGAGCATTACAGGCCGCAAATGTCGGCAACTCCGTCAGCGCCGCCCGCCACGCTTCTCCCGATCTCTCGGCTGAAGATCGAAATGGACGCACGGTATAATGTTCACCTTTTCCCCAAAACCAACATGAAAACCATACAGGGTCATTTCATGATTTTGTGACAATTGCATTGATTTTTCATGTTTACAGAACCCTATTATGTTATATATCATTGTAAAGCTTAAATTCTGCAGTTTCTGGATATGGCAACAGTATTCTATTCAAGATGGCAACACTAAAGTGCAATGTAATTGAAATTAGCTCAGCACAAAATGAAGGAACCTTCTCTTGGTCCACATAGCAACAGGTGACTTATTGAATAGGTAGGATGTCATTCACTTTTGATCTATCTGCAAAGCAACAGTTTTATGACCTATAATAAGAACGTGTATTATACTGCTCATTATATATGAGATATATTTTTTGTCAATTTTCCCCATCAAAAACCAGGTTGCACATTATACACGCGTAAATATTGTATTTTCTCAAACGCAAAATATTGTAATATTCTCATAAAAGTATCTAAGTAGAAAAACGTACAATGAAATTTCCTGTGTTTATAATTTCAAACAGTCTTTACATAAAAATCTTTTTGGATGAGTGATCTTTACAAGTAAAACTGCTACATATGTTGCACTGTGAGTGAACCTTCCTGTCTCTTGAGCAAGGACACTTTACACACCCCATTGTAATTAACCTCAAATTTCTACAAGACAACTCGCAGAGTATAGTTGCTTTCATTGTAGACATGTTTCATGGTAATAAATAATAAAAGTCAAAGAACACCATTCCTGAAGAACAACTAAATAAGCAGCACTGGGGTGCACGTACACCCCACTTGGTAAATAGAGGGTTAAGAAGGTTAATGAACTCTTCATGATCTTCAATGAATATTGTAATTTTTTTATAGGATCGGTAGAATAATGGTACTTTTATAAGAACAAGCAAAATTTTCCACTATTACTAGGTTTGCTGCCTTGAACTTTCATTAATTAGGGTAGTAATTAGGTTTTTGTCAAATGACTTACATGTATTTAAGGTTCTCCTAATAATGATCCTAATTTCATACTGTAATGTATCTATATAAATGCAGATTTTTTTGGTACCACCTGATAGTCAGATTCCTGCATATGGATTTCTTAAGGTCTTAAAATAGTTCTCTATTGCAGGTTGCGATGCGAGCACTGGGGTTTGAACCCAAGAAAGAAGAAATCAAGAAAATGATTGCTGAGGTTGACAAGGAAGGCACAGGTAGGCAGGCGTAAATTACAAAAGTGTAGCCGGAATTTCGTTTTCAGGTGGGCTGAACTTTCAGTAAATAATGACCAGTGTCTTGAAAAATTGTTAGGGGAAACTTAAGTAACAACTTGTATTGTTCTTGTTAGTAGTTATACAAAGTGTGACACTGTATTCATAAAATATCGCTTTTTTTCATAACATTACCAAGCACATTAAATCCTTAGCCAAAAATTTATGATTTTCACTAGTACCGATGCCGAACTCTTTCCGATCCCCACTGATACCAATACCGATATTGATACTTGAAAATTGCAATATTAAAAATTTGTTCAAAATATTCATCAATATTGGTTTCTAATTTTTCTTGTCCAATTACATGCATCAATTTAATAAGAAATTTACTTTAGAACAGCGGTTCTTGAACTTTTGTAGACCGCGGATACCCTTCAAAGATCACTCGCCCTCGCGTACCCCCAATAACTAACTCAAAGTTTAAAGCTCAAAATTTGCATCATTATTGAGTAAATGCTCTCGTCTTAGTATTTTTCCGAACCTTTGTGGAACGCTGGGAGGGTTTCGCGGACCCCCTGAGAGGGTCCTGTGGACCACAGTTGACGAACCGCTGCTTTAGAATATTCATCAAATACATCAAAATATTAAAATAGATATCATTCAATCACAAAATATGATTTTCCTTGCAAAATTAGTGCAAGATAAGAAGAAAGTTTGAATTTTGCATAATTTCTAGGATGCAAATTAGACTCCATCAAAGTGTTGTGTGGCATTTTTGCGGACCCCGTGTATGACCCAAAATGCCAGAAAAGTATCGGCTTGTAACTGTACATGAATTCCAGCTGATACTTTCCGATGCCGATACCCTGGTATCATCGTTACTAATACACCAGTATCGGCTCAGCCCTAATTTTCACAGTTCTTTTCCAAAAAAGTGCTAAAATATATGTGAAACACTAAAAATCATACTTAACCCTTGGTATGTTACGCTCGTATATTTACGTTTCACGATAGTTGTTCTGACTGTTACGTACGTCTATATACGAGTGAAGATAAAATGGGTCTGCAGCATGCTGCCATCTGTGGGAAAGCTGTCCAAACATTTTCCAATACACAAACAGGTTTTATTTTTATCTCTGTCTGGGTTGGAACAATGAAAATGTGAAAGGGACAATTGTCGACAATGGCTTGCTCCATTAGATGCCTGATTTATTGTTCTGATTGTTATGCTTGAGTGATAATAAATTGGGTCTGCAGTGTGCTGCCATCTGTAGAACAGCTGTTCGAACATTTTATAATGCACAAAGAAATTTTATACGAGTTTATTTCAAAGTGACAGTAAGTTGTTGACAATGGCGAGTTCCAGTAAATATTTCAAAATAACCTCATCCAGGGGTATCAAAAAGAGAAAAAAAAATGCCACAGTCAAAAGGTTAAAAACTTAATTTGTCTTGTATTTCATTTTAGTGTCCCTCACTGTGGCTGTTCAGTCTTAAGGTGCAAGTTTATGCTCTGGCTACAGGACATATGCAGGTTCAGGTTCTCCTGGGGAAAGTGAAACAACTTTTCTCCTGAGATATGGGCCTGTGTATGTGAGACCTGTGGCCACCCACTATCATGAGGAAATTGGGGAGCTAGGAACGAGTAGCATATCTTGGTCTAGAAAACCTAGAAATGGTTAGTTCATTATGCTCACCACACATCACTGTATCTGGTCGGATGTTGTCAGGTTTATAATGTTGAGAGTTCCAGCCCTTAAGGGTCATGCCTCAGTTGTTTTCCTCAATTTTGTCTAGTCGTTCATCATAGTGTTTTGTCAAGCATCAAATAGTGTCCCTCTGCGATAGGGAGATGTGGAATGACTATGCAGAAAAAGGTGAATGCGTGGTGATCATATCAAAGGCCAAGTGTCAATTCAGTGTATATGTTTTTGGAGAGGGAAGTTCCTAATGTAGATTACAGACCAATCAGGATGTGTGTCTGCCGCATTCACACTGTTGGTTAATTATCAATAGTCAGGCTGAGTCCAATTCAAGCCCTGTATCACGATTGAGATCTCCTTTCTACCGTGAATGACTATTGTTCATGGTCCAAATAGTTGGATGATATGATGATAATTTCTGTGTTGCTGAAATCATTTGATTGCCACCGACCCTGACTTTCTGGATGGAAATTCTTAATGTAACTTTAGTGTTCTCTGCAGTGCTGTTCAACTGTTATTTACTTCTTCCCAATAACATTAACTTGACACACAAAACTGATCTTCATAGTTAAACACCTTTTGATTGCTGAAAATGCCAGGCTACTTAAGTTTGCATGCTGCTGTTTCCTGGTTAAATTTCATTACCAGTGGCATAGCAACATATCGCGAGGCACTGGGCTAGATGAAAATGCGAGCCTTCCTTCCATTTTCTAAATCTGAAATACAGTGTTGTTTGATTCAAAATCTCCAGTCATACGTTAGCAAAATTTTAACAATAATAATAATAATAATAAACTTATGAAAGTGAAAATATTATCATTTCCTTTTACTCACCCTAAAAATGTCGTTCTCTGCTCTTCCTGGAGCTGAATTCGCTCACAATTTCTGAATAGTCCAGAGTTGAGGCGATATCGTTCTCTATCGATAGCATGGTGAGTTCTGACAATCGTTCTTCTGACATGGTAGTTCGGAGGTTAGTTTTTATTAACTTCAACCTGGAAAAAACTAAACGTAACGTTTCAACCTTCTAGCAAGGTCTTCTTCAGACTCTGCACCAAGTACAAATGTAACAAGGTACAAAAACAGGACTATATATATACACACAAACATTACTCCCCTCCAGACGATTAGAAAGTTGTTTTGGAACATTCTAGCAGGTGGCTTTCCCTTGTTAAAAAGGAAAACAGAGAAGAGGAAGCGGAAGGGATTATCTACGAAGTGAAATGTAAAGAATGACAGGGTGTGTACATAGGAGAAACTAGAAAGAGGCTGAAAGACAGGTTGAAACAACATAGGAATGATGTACGACTTAAGAGAGAGAGAAATGTGATATTTAACCACACGAGAGAAACAGGACATGACATAGAGTGGGATGAGGCTAAGCAGATAGGAAGAGAGAAGAGAGTGCTAGTGAGAAAATGGAGGAGGCCAAGGAAATAGAGAAAAAAGGTGAAGAAGTCACAATGAACTGGAATGGGGGACTGAAGACAAACAAAGAATGGAAGAAGGTGTTAGAAAGAGTGGAAAGGACAAGAGAGACAGAGGAGAGGAGAAGGAAGAAAAATGAAGGAAAAAGAGCATGAGATAAAGAGTAAAACCACATTCTAGATGGAAGTAAATATGTTTAGCCTTTTAGGTGAAAGTACAATTGACAAGGGAAAGCCACCTGCTAGAATGTTCCAGAACAACTTTCTAATAGTCTGGAGGGGAGTGATTTTTGTGTGTGTGTATATATATATATATATATGGATAAAAGCAAGGAGGGCCAAAAGGGCTAAGTAAAAATCAAATAAGGTAAAAGGAAACACTCACCGGACAGTAGGAAAATTCAAAATTTTCGCTAATTTATAGCATCATCGGTGTGAGAAGAAACAGAAGACGGTCTTCTGTTTCTTCTCACACCGATGATGCTATAAATTAGCGAAAATTTTGAATTTTCCTACTGTCCGGTGAGTGTTTCCTTTTACCTTATTTGATTTTTATATATATATATATATATATATATATATATATATATATCTTCCTGTTTTGTACCTTGTTACATTTGTACTTGGTGCAGAGTCTGAAGAAGACCTTCCTAGAAGGTTGAAACGTTGCGTTTAGTTTATGTTTTATAATAAAATAAATTACTGCCTTGGTCTGCATATAGAGTTTTTACATTTTTAGTAACCCTATGTGTGTGTGTGTGTGTTTCAAATTCTTTCATCAAGCTTAAACCAAGCATACCGTCGGAGACAGAAACCAGTTCGTTTTATGTTCAAAGGTTTCCAACACTGCTTCCAAGTGCATAAAACGAATGAATAATAGACAGAGAATTGATAAAACGGAAAATTCTTTTATTCTTGGTTTGTTTATAGACACGTGGCTTCTCAAATGCTAAACATGTAACATATTCAGTATTACTTTTATTGCTGGGCAAACAATATAACTTTTTCACATATTTTTCTCACTTCTAATTATTATATATTTTTTTCATATAAACCTGGGAGCTCGAGGCCCCGGGGTTCACCCACTTTGCCCACCCCTTGCTATGCCTCTGTTTATTACCTTCTACTTTCACTGTAGAAATAGCTCCCCAACTGTCCTAGAGACTACCAGGTGACTTAACACCATTGCTAATTAATCAAGGGGCAAAGTATTTATGCAAAATAGGCATTTATAGACACTATAAAGATGTATTATCACTATAGCCTTATATTTATGGTGAATAAAAGAACAAGATTTCAGTGCAAAAACTGGGCACATTTCAGGATCAAAAGTGGTATATAAAACATCATTTCAGTGTTAATATGGTGAATATTACTCTAAATTTGATTTTAAAAACTACACTTATTACACAAAATAAATATTTCCATTCTAATAGTAGTATGTGGTTATCAAAGTATTAAGTTTATTCCTGTGTATTGGAGTCAATATTTGCTTCTCAAATATTTACAACATAATTAATCAATTTTCCGTTAATTGCATAACTCACAGGACAATTCAGACTTCAGAAAGTGTCACATCGGTACAGTGGCGGATTCAGGATTGGCAGTACCTTACAGTACCTTACCAAGCCTGGAAACTATCCTGACATACGTTTTCAATGGTTATGTAAACAATGCTGCTTCAAAGAGAAGCTGAGTTGTCGCCTGAGGTCTAGTTGGTAGTGTTCGAAACAAAGGTTTGAGAATTCCAATTCTAGACCCATTTTTTTCTTCATAATTATCGTAATTAATTCCAACTTCGCGACACACACATATAAATATGCATCATAAATCTGTAAAAAAAACTGATGACAAACATTACTGTCACTCATTACATGCACCTGAAGCATACAGGATGCTTCAACCATCTTCCTGAGGAAATATTGTTACCTTGGTAGACTGCGATATTCTTTCAGACAACAATGAGGTGAGACAGAACTACTTCATAACTTAAAATGTAAATATCAAATACACTTCCTCCATGCTGCTAATAATTATAATATATCAAAACATACTTTTAGAGTTAAAATTATTTTTACAAGAAGCTAGAAGATTTGCTGTCTCTAGGGGAACTTCAACTTCTTTCCCTTGGCACACATTTTATCACCTTAAGTTACTTTCATGATTGAAAGAATTGAGTCTTCTTCTATATTTGCACACAATGATTTATATATATACAGCGTGAGCACAAAAACACTCCCTGGTTTTGAAAGGGTATAACTCTAATACCAAAAGTAGTATTCTACAGAAATGTTCACAGTAGTTGTAAAAACTCATAAAGTTTTTGTGGTGTTCATTGGAATTACAAATGCTCAATGTGCGTGCCCCCTGTTACGTGGGAAACATCGAGACGATAATCCAGCTCCAACTACACCTTCTCAAGCGTATCCGGTGTGATGAAGTTGACAGCTGTACTGATGTGTTCCTGAAGATGATTCAAGGTTGTGGGTAGTGGAGGTACATAGACCTGGTCCTTCACGAACCCCCAAAGGAGAAAGTCACAAATTGTCATGTCCGGTGATCGTGGGGGCCACTTGCATAAATATAGATTTTGATCATTGGGTCCAGCTCGTCCTATCCAACGATGTGGGAGGTTGTCATTCAGAAAGCTGCGTACAGATTGATGCCAGTGTGGGGGTGCTCCATCTTGTTGTAGAATGTAGTCAACTCTCTCTGCAGCAAGTTGAGGAATTAACCAGTCACGTAGCATTGTTAAGTAGCTTTCACCTGTGATTGTTGGCCCCTCAAAGAAGAACGGACCGTACACTAGACGCTCTGACACTGCACAAAAAACATTCGCCTTGGGCGAGTCACGTTCCACATAAAGAGTGGCATGCGGATGCTTGCTTCCCTAGATCCTAACATTATGCCTGTTCACTTTTCCACTCAAGTGGAAGGTCGCCTCATCACTAAAAATGATATTTGTCAGAAAGGTTTCATTGTCCTCCATTGAAGTGTGGATAGTCTCGCAAAACTCATGTCGCTTTACCTTGTCTTGTGGATATAACTTTTGAACCAATTGCAGCCGGAACGGGTGAAAACGCAAACGCTTCCGTAAAATCTTTCTTACGATAGTTTGTAGCACCTGAAACTGCCTGCTGGCTTGACGTGTTGATTTTCTGGGACTGCGTACAAAGGCTTCTCGCACACGCTCCACAATTTCCTCAGAGATGGACGGTCGGCCAGAATGTTCTTTTCTTTGATCACAAATGCATCCTCTCTCAACAAATGTTTTATGCCACTGCAGAATGGATTTGTGTGTAGGTGGATCAACATTAAACTTCCGTTTAAATGCACACTGCACTCTCACAACACTGCTTGTTTTGGCAAATTCTAACACACACCAGCTTCTTTGCTGCGGAGTGAACGCCATTTTCGATGTTACTGCCCTCTAGCTACCGAATTCACAACTAGCGATTCTGAAAAGAAAGATATTAAAATATTTTGAGTTAACTGAGCTTTGGATATCAATTTTATCAAAATATTCAAGTAACTATTAATTTTATGACATCTTGAAACCAGGGAGTGTTTTTGTGCTCACGCTGTATTTAAAAAAATCAATCTGAAAAGAAGTGTGTTCAGTACACTATTTTCACACAATAACTTATCAAGGGATAAAAGGTAACTTTTATTGTTTTAGGAAGTCAAGGCAGCGTGATTTCTTTTGGGAGAAGCATGTTATTATTTCCTGGTGATCAAGAGCAACGCCACGATGAGTATGTAAAAGAACCAATCCTCTTAATCTTTCCTGGCCCATCGTCGACCTTATCCAAGATTTTAAGCACTTGAGAGCTGAAAACGATCGTTCGGCTGTCGCTACACTAACTGGGAGAGTAAGAAGGACAAAACATCCTTGTCACAATTATTATACAAATCAATTAGAGATGCATCTGTAAATTCACGCTCAATTTTCATCTGCCATGCTTGCAATTCAGCAGAGAGGAGAAGCTGGTACATGGGTTCAGACATACCAAACCACTGAATCTTTTACTTAAGCACGTTATTGCATCCTGTGTGTCTTCAGATTTTCTCTGTCTGTAGGGAAGAATAACTGCAAGTTAGTATGCATCTAGACTAGACTGAGAGAATCGAGATCGTAGGTCTTCAGTTATATTTTCCAAAAGTGGGATGTAAATTGCCACGCGGAAGTAGTCTTCAGGGAGAGAGCAGGATGGGTTGCTGCGATGGATCTGTCTTCTGGCAACACGAGGAATTCTGACATCGATGTTCAATAATTTGCAAGTATCGACCACATCTCTAAAGAGAACATGAAACTCCTGGTTCGCCGAATGGCGTCGATCCTCAAGAACATTAAGAATGTCCTTAACAAAATTTTGCAGCTTCGTTCATGTTCACAATCTTCTTTTGACAAAGCCTGCTCATTGAAAGCATTATGCCGAACACATCATCCAAAACAATCAATGTTGTTAGGAATTCAACATTACATATAGCTGACAAAAGAGAAGTGGCCTTTGCTGCCGAAGCTCTCCCCACCCTGATGTAAGATCAAGGTATTCTATTATCTGTGATAATCCATGCGAAATTCTGGTACCGCTTCGTGCCTTTCAACCCAGTGAGTTTCACAAAGCGATGTTAATTGCTTGCTTCTCAACACAAAATTTCGTTTGGCCGAAGAAGTAAAGAAAGTGTGCACTTCTTTCATTATTCCGACCACATTCCTCACACTTTGAATTCTGGATGTTTTCCCCAGAGACAAGTTAAGTGTATGATTAAAACAAGGACAACGAACAGAATACTCACAAACTGTCTGAATTTCTTTAACTGCGCCACATACCTTGGAGGTCATCATGGAACACCCATCTGTACCAATACCACACACATATGGGGATCAAGGCCTCTTTCTGATATCGTCTTTAACACTAATTGACCTACAGCTTTCCCAGAAATCTTTGGCTCTACACTTTCAGTAGAATGAGAAGATTTCTCATTGTTGAATACTTTGATAAAATCTAAGAAATCTTCACGAACTCCTTCAGGTGTAACATATCGAAAATTAATCGAAAGTTGCAATTTGTGGGACACATCAGTGGTTTCATCGACTATTACAAAATATTCTCCTGCATGGCGAATTCGGTCTACAATTTGACTCGTGATCTCATCACCACATGTTTCTATTAGTTCGTTTTGTACAGTTTTGCTTATGTACATTGCACGTGACGATGTTGATGTCAAATGTTGCTTCAAATTTTCATCCCCGGCATCAATACGATGTTAAAGACAGAAATTGCCTTCATTGCAAAGTACACCAGTTTCATATTCGGAGAGTTTTCAGTCATCCCTGTGACATCTGAAGGGAACGTTTTGATGTCCAAGCAGTATGACAGTTTTCACAATAGGTAGTAACCTTTCTCTGTTTTCAGCTATTTGTTCCAGGCATTTCTTTTGCTGAATATTTATTACGTCGAGACTAAGATCACTTCGCATCTTCAAAATACGTTTTTCATCTTCCACTGACTTTTTGTGATAATCTTTAGATTCGTGAATGACCAAATCACCATTTTTCCCTGTTAAATTTGAAAAATCCTTCAAAGGTTTCGTAACTAATTTCCCAAGTGTCACATTGTGTTTAAACCCCCTGACTTGACCAGGTACGAAAATGGGACAAAATTTACACGGGTAGCCCTGAAGGTGATCTGAAGTGACAAGCCACTTGAACGATTCCAGGTGCTTTTTGGAAGCGTATCGATAGCCATCTTTGTCGCCTTTCCTTTGCAAGGAGAACGGATATTTATATCCAACCGATGAAACCCAATGTCATCTTAAAATACCCTCTTTTGAAAAATCATCTATCTGTCCCCCCAGGAATTTTCCAATATCAAAAATATCAATGCTTTGAACTCGCTGAGCTGTTTCACTTTCTGTGCCAATTGCGTTGTCTGCACTCAATCTGGTCGAATCTGTAGATTCTGAACTGTCACATAAAATATCCTCGTCCAGACTAGAACAGAGAGAGCTAACTGAATTTACTCCCTTCCCATTTTCATTGCTTCCTTCCATAGCCTGTTTTTTTTTTTTTTGTGAAAAAACTCTCTATTGTTCTCGACTGGAGTTTTCTTTTAGCTGTTGCTAATTTTTTCCTATCCTCACAACTCATATCTTCAATGTAAAACACAAAGAAAGTAAGAAACACAAACACCTCTGTCACAGCACTAATGCCAATCATGCAAGCTACATCTCTCGCAATAATAACAAACTCATTTTTTACACTACGCCACACTATCACGATGGAAATGTATCGCACCAAACTACACTACCAATTCACTCGACAAGAAAAAAAGAACGTGAGAACTGACAAAGCCATAGTTACGTTGACTGGTGATGGCTAGACCCACCCACAAGTCTGGCGTGGGTATCATATTACCGTGCATGTCCAGCGAAGACTGTGACTTTTCAGTGTTGACTGAAATATTTTATTTTTCATCTTGGTCAGTAGCAGAGGGAAGGAAACTAAAATTTCACTTCAACAGGGAGTAATGAAGCTCCTGTTGTGGAAAATCACGTTTACCTTGTTAATGAGGGAAATGTAACGTAAAAAACATACATGCAGCACTTAAATTATTAGTAATATCAATCATTATTATATCTCCCAAAAATCCATCATCAGGGCAGTTGGGGGGGGGGTGATCGCCCCCCCCCCCCCAATGGATCCGTGCCTGCGTCAGTAAATAAATTTTGAATTTCGTGTTTGAGAGTGTATTTCGCATTTTACAGTTCATGTCGCATCATTTTGTGACAAAATATAGTGGAAAAATGTACCCCACACCTTCAAAAACATGAATGTTACAACATTTCGTGTTGAGATTTGAAATGAATTTAACACATTAAAACCCTTTGGTGGAAATATTACATAGACATCTGTTATTGCCTTCCTGTTCTAGTTGTCATGCTCCTTGTGTCTCCCTTAGCACATCTTGCTACGACGCCAGGGGTCTCAGGTTCCATTCGCAGGCTGGGCATTGGTGTTCTTTTTGAGTTCATCAATTTCATCATATCACCATTCATCCTCATCTTCGTGATTAACCAAAGTGGCAGAAAGCGAAGTAAAATGAACCAAATCGATCATGATTTTCTTGTATAAAAATGTGCCAAGTGACAGAATCACCACTTTTGTATTGCATTACAGGAGAATTGACGTATGATGACTTCCTGAGTTTAATGACTGTGAAGATGGCAGACAAAGACACAAAGGAGGAAATTCTCAAAGCCTTCAGGTTATTTGATGATGATGAGACTGGAAAGATATCCTTTAAGAATCTGAAGCGGGTAGCAAAGGAATTGGGCGAAAATCTGACAGATGAAGAACTTGAGGTAGGAGATGCTTTTTGATTTTGATGCTACAAAGATGTTTGATATTTACTACTGATTGTTCAAGGTTTATTTTTCAACAGTATTGTTGATTAGCAATGGAAATGGTTTGTTTACTTGTAAAGGCCTTGTGAGTAACCGGGAACTTAGTTGTTCACCTTTTTGTGATTAATATACTTGAAACAGGCTTGCATTTTATCCACAAATCTGATTATGTTATTAACATGAAAATATTAGCTACAGTGGTCAGTCTGCCATGCAGGAAATCCAGGTTTGAATCCCACAGTGGGTGATCTCAGATGATAACTTTTTCAATGTGTGTACCAGTCTGGAAATCCTGGAAAAGTCAGGGAATGTACTTTTTCTGGAAATGTCAGGGAAATGTACTGTTTCTGGAAAAATCAATATTTTTGTAGTAGAACCCTAAAAGTAGGGTTGGAACAAAGAAAAAAGAACAAGCAAGAATTTTTCAATTTCAGTTTTGATATGCTGAGTACTACCAATAGTTACAGTAGAAATTTTACTAAATATTGTAGGAGGAGAGAGTCATGTTGTAACTTTTCATGTAGAAATCTATTAATTAAGTCGCTACTGGCATTTACCACTTTCTTTGGGTTTTTTTTATGGTTTTCATTTGGTGTTTTTAAGTCCACTTTGTGCACAGTAAGGCTAATTGGGACTGTACCTACATTTTAAAGTGGGATCCGAACCACTATGTGCCTCCACCGAGTATCGAACCCAGGACCCCTTTATTACAAGGCAACGATGCTACCACTGTGCCATCGGGGAGGCACACCACTTTCCTGTTGCAATTTTTGGGCTGTGTTTGATATTAGGATTAATACATGTATTACTAAATTTTAACTATAATTATCTATTATTTATGCCATAATTATTGGAATTTTTTATAGAAAATAATTCTTTGTTAACAGTTAGTCAATATGTGGTAAGTATTAGCCATGTTCTAGTTTGTTATTCCATACTTTCGGTAATTTGCAGGGATATTTGCACAATGACACTCACCTTACGTGATAATTATCACACAAGAATAATAGGTTACACAAACACAGTCCCTAGCAAAGCAATATGAAAATATATTATTACACATTAATTTAAAATTCCAACAGCCTGCGTGCTGCTCAATCTCAGATTCTTACCAACCTTTTTGCCAATTGAAATTTGTAATACAAATTGTGTATTGGATCCACGGACATGGGTACATATAGGTTGAACACTTTTTACTACAATTTGATTGGTAGTGATGTTGAATTTGAGAAACTGTGGTAGGTATCTTCCTTTTACATGTAAACACAAATGTCTAAAGTTGATTTTCAATAATAAAAAAAAGAGGGCCCAACCTTCATGACTGACAAGGGAGGTTATCTAAGTGTCCCCCTCCGATTTCCATGAAACTTGGCAAGTGTATAGAGGGGCCCAAAGGAAGAAATACGTGTTTTTTTGTTTCGGCTAAAAAACTTTTAGGGGACAAAACCTCCCCTCTAATGTCAAGATGAGTACAAATTGAAGTGGGGATCTGACCTCTGTGTCCAACTCCGATTTCCATGAAACTTGGCGGGTGTATAGAGAAACCCAAAGGAAGAAATATGTGTTTTTTGTTTCAGCGAAAAAACTGTTTTAGGGGGCAAAACCCCCCTCAAATGTCAAGATGAGGACAAATTGAAGTGGGGAACCGACCCCTCTGTCCCCCTTCGATTTCCATGAAACTTGGCAGATGTATAGAGGGGCCCAAAGGAAGAAATACGTGTTTTTTGTTTCGGCTAAAAAACAGTTTTTAGTTGGCAAAACCCCCCTCAAATGTCAAGATGAGGACAGATTGAAGTGGGATCTGACCCCTGTGTCCCCCTCTTGTATCCTTGTCTATGGATATCACCTATATGATATCTAGGTGATGCTTGATAGGATTATGGTTCCCGTGTGCAGCTATTTTGATGCTCCATTACCCTGCTTTAATCCGTCTATTGTTATGCCCATGCCTATCCGGGAACAACGGTGTCTATGAATTCGGCATCTCTCTACAGTTGCACTGCGTTTGGTAACAACAATCATAGAGTTCTGTGCTGTGTGTGTTCCAATTATAATTATATGAGCGTGTTGTTCCTATGCCAGATTTACTTGGTTTCGGAGTCAGATCCCCACTTCAATCTGTCCTCATCTCGACATTTGAGTGTGGTTTTTAACCCCTAAACAATTTTTTAGCTGAAACAAAAAAACAGGTATTTTTTCCTTTGGTCCCCTCTATACACCTGCCACGTTTCATTAAAATCGGAGGGGGACACAGGGGTCAGATCCCCACTTCAATTTGTCCTCATCTTGACATTAGATGGGAGGTTTTTGCCCCCTAAAACAGTTTTTTAGCCGAAACAAAAAAAAACACGTATTTCTTCCTTTGGGCCCCTCTATGCACCTGCCAAGTTTCATGGAAATCGGAGGGGGACACAGGGGTCAGATCCCCACTTCAATTTGTCCTCATCTTGACATTAGAGGGGAGGTTTTTGCCCCCTAAAACAGTTTTTTAGCCGAAACAAAAAAAACACGTATTTCTTCCTTTGGGCCCCTCTATACACCTGCCAAGTTTCATGGAAATCGGAGGGGGACACTTAGATAACCTCCCTTGTGAGTGGTTAGCACAGGGTGTTACAATATCAGGGATCCCATGTTCTTGGTGAGTGTCCCTTCATCATATCATCACTCAACGTTATTGTTGCGCTGAGCCAAAAGTTGCTGAAATGGGACGCTAAATGACAAGAATCAAATCAAATCTATCAACGAAGACATGATTGTAGAAAATCTTGATGTAGACTCAGTTGATGCGTTAAGATTAGTGTATGACTCTGTAAAAGGTTCTAGAACCTAGTAGGGATGAGACATATTAATCGGTACTCTAACGGTATCGGCACATCAGTTTATCAGTAAAATATCTGATTATTTTACCGATCCGATTATCTATATCTATAAATATCTTATAATTCAGTGCAAAATTCTGCCATTTCGTTATAATTTTTATGGATAATCTCCGCCCTTACATTCTAAAAAATTAAATGTATAAATATGCAACCTCTTTTGTACTGCAGTCACCTCAAAACATGGATTTGTTAAGGTAGGTCAATGATCCATTCAGGTTCTTCAAGGACCATATGGAATTTTGTATCAGATCGCTATCAGTATCAGTAAATTTTATATCTGAACTTTATCAGTATCTGCCAAAATGTCATAATATCAGCCCATCCCTAAAAAATAGCAAAGTTTACAGTGGAGACAGAATTACAAACAAAGACTAAAGCCCATACGACGAAAGCCAGACTTTTCGTCTCCAGATGTCATAGGTTCCAAGTACAAAATGTGGTGTTGCATTCTGCTGTCAATATGCACTTCGCTTGCAGTTCAGGGAGAGGCAGAGATCTGAGACTCATTTGTTTACTACCCTGCCATGACCGTTAGGCTTCGTTGAGGATGCCTTTGGCACCTCTTTTCCTGTCAAGCATAAGTTTGGCATAGCAGAATACCTCAAGAATTCCCTCACAATGACGACTGGACCGAGCTGATTGGTAGTTTTTCTTGTATGTACGCATTGCTTGCATTGTAGAATTATATTCCTGTAGTTTACGGTTATTACAAGCATAAGAAAATTGCAATAAGATGGCACGAACACGATTTGGAAATTATAAATCTAAATCCAAGAACAGGTTTGTCAGCTCACATCATCGAAGAGAAAGCATTTGATTAAAAAGAGAAGGGTTTTAAAAAGATTGATGGGAAACATAGAGTTGAATGTCTGGGAAGTTTTGTTCATTGCAGAGGAACACTGGAATAAATTAAATAATGAAAATGGTAACATAGATCCAGTATGGAGTCTTCTTTTTCACAAATGGAGTAAGCCACCATCTTTAAAATTTAATGTAACAGAAAACATCAAGAGTCTTTGTGAAAACAATGATGACTTTGAATTACCTGATGATATTTTGGATTCATAATTTCAAATAAAAAATAATGTGATCAAATTTTTTTTTATCTGAAATAAAAATAAAACAGGCTGCTTCTTTTTACAGTTAGGTTGCTATATTACAACAATGTAACATTGACAACATCCATTAAATAACGGATTAATTTTGTTTAAAAAATTGCTAACCATTGTTATAACTGTATCTTTAGTCAAAATGAAAATAAATGTCTGATGAAGGGAGCGTGTGTTCTCCTGAAACGTCACAACGAAAAACTGTTTTCTTATGTGTGTAATATCCGTAAACTACAGGAATATAATTCAAGCTGATTGGTTCAAGGGTTCATGTGACCCTCCCTCTCTGCCTTTTGACGGAAAAGACAAAGATAGAATATGAAGTTGGTTCTTTGGACGATCGGGCTTTAGCGAACAATAGATTATAGATTGCCTGCTTATCGAACTCTATTACATAGATATTAAGCATACAACAATTTACTACCCACTGCAAATTATTACATGAAAAATACTTTCCATTACAGGTAGATGTCAGTAATTACACTTTTGTCAAATGTCTACTTTATGTAGAAGTAACTTATATTTTATTTATTATTATTTTTTGCAGTGTGTAATTTATATATATTCATATTGTGAACAAGTATGAGTGGCAAATGTATGTGATTATCATGTAAGTGGAAAGGTTTTCCTAAAGCCAATATACATAGTTAAAAATACAATGTACATTAGGCCTTTCAATTTTTTATGTAGAAATACATAGTCTCAAATTTCTCTTAATGCAAGTTCCACCCTTCTTGATGGTATAGTAATCAAGGTGTCATGGATTTTAAACCTGGTGGAGGCACATAGTGGTTTTGACCCCACTTTATACTGTAACTCCAGTCCTGATTAGTCAATCTGTGCATAAAGTGGACTTAAAACTGAAACATACACATAAGTGCTAACTAAAAGACATTTTCATTTCTTGAGGACTGAAGGTGTGTTTACAGTGTAATTTGGCCTAAAGAAAAAGCTTAATTTACAACCTGGAAATATACTAAACGTTCTTGGAAATTATTTTCTTGTAGTTTACGGTTATTACAAGCATAAGAAAACAGTTTTTTGTTGTGTCGTTTCAGGAGAACACACACTCCCTTCATCAGACATTTGGAAAAGTCATGAAAATTAAATTAGAGAGTATTTGTTAACTCTGAAACACCAACCTCCAATCAGAATTAAGGGAAAGTGTTCTAGAACGTTAACTTAATTCGGCATCCTCTTTCTATGCCCTGCTAGGCAATACGATGCTTTCTTGAAATATTTTATGTATGCAAAAATAAACCTTTTGTAATTGGTATTTGGGGAATTCAACAGCGTTTGGCATACACCAAATTCTACTTTCTTATTTCTTTCCACAACAGTCTAAATACTGAAGATTGAGAGACAAACTCTGCCCACTGAGCAGCAATTGCTCTTGCTCACAAAATCCTCTTTGTCCTCATAAAATCTGATTTGATCTGCTCCCTCGGTTACACAAAACAGAGCCCCTGTTCAGTGGATGTTCCCTTCCAGACATGGAATTTCCCATTGCAACAGCTCCTTTTTTAAATGAGAGCTCCCCCTAGTGGGCAGCTTCGTATAGGGGAATCTAGTAGGGATGGCCACATAATATGGATATACGGATACATAATTCGGATGGTACAGATTTGATGAAGTATTTCTAGAAAATCTGTACAGTGAAATACGAACATGACAAAAGAATATGTGGATAGCCTGTAAAATGGACAAAATGATAAAACTGTTCAGATATCACACTGCACACATCAGATATCCTCATTTCAGATAATCTGATTTTCGGATATAGGATATCCAGATAATCTAAATATATCTGGATTATTTGCATACTCTGAATATCTGGATAATCTGGACAATTTAGATATCAGAATATCTTATATCTGGATATTTAAAATCTGGATAGAAAATTATCCAAAATCCAAATAAATTTTATCACAATTTGGCCTTCCCTAGAATCTAATATTCAGCAATGCACGATCAAGTAAGTACATATTCATGTATGTAGTTAGATACACAAACACACACACATATGTAAAGCATATTAATTAATCTAATTTCTGACCAGCTGTCACATACAATTTAAAAAACAGTGAATATCAATTTGATCTTTACAACAGTTCGAGTGCAGAACCAAATTGATTTTTTTTATTCCTCTCAACATGGCTTACCATATCCATGCTTCTTTATTTCCAAATTTTAGTATTTGTGGAATCAAGGAAGCTTGAAGACTTCCTCAAACTTTTTTTTTTTTGCCATCCGAACATTGTTTCCCCCTCCCCCATTTTCCTACTCACTTCATATTTCAATCTTTTCTTCTTTGTTCACTGTTTTCCTTGCTCAGAAAAAGAGGTGGGGTGTGGGGACCGTGGAACTTGATTATATTATGTTTTATATTTATTGCATTTCTATATTTGTCCCTCTCTTCTGCTAAAGTCTTCATTTCTCTGTAGCTCTCACAATTTACATCTTGGTGTTAATGTTAATAAATTAATAAAATACTATTTTGGACTTTGAAAAATCAATTTCAAATTTAACATGAAGAAAACAAATTCGGAATCCAACACACAACAATTGCTGTACTTCCTGCAATAAAATTATTTTTTCGGGGTGTAAGGGGTGCTCCTTCCACGTAGTGCACCCAATAGTCAACCTCACTTCCATGTAGTACACCCTGGACTGCAGACTAACGAGGCTCTGGCAACTGGCCCCATGGCCAGTATAATTTTGTTTGTGTTGTCCTGTGTTTTGTCCTTATTTGTGCTGAGTGCTCCTTTACAGCCTCAGCTTTTAACGAAAGTCAGAAGATTTTAATATTTTATGATTTTAGGTATGCAACGTTAGAGTTGTTATGTGTAACGATAAGGGGCTGCACCCCGTATAATGTGACGGGTGCAAAATTTAGTGCTGACGCACCCAAAATTGTAAATTCAAAATAAAAAAAATAAAATTATTTTTTCTTAATTTTTTGTAGGAAATGATTCGAGAAGCTGACAGAGATGGTGACGGGGAAATCAATCAAGAAGAATTTCTTAGGATTATGAAGAAAACAAGTCTGTACTAAGTGCAGTACAAGTTTCACGTGCAATTTACAAGGTTTGATGTGATTGGAGTCATGTGTTCAGTATTTTTATGAACACTCCCGGATTTTGTTTGCTTCTCGTTTTTTTTTAAAGTTTTTGTTTCTGTATACGTGTTTGTGCTCACGTGTGTTTACATAAATGTAATGCACCCAAAGATAGTATTTTGGTTACTTTGTAAATAATTATAAATGTTTGTTCCAATGAAATATGAGTTAATTTGTGATGCACAGTTCCTGATAAATATGAATAATATATTTTGCGAGAAATTGGTATTGAAGAAAGAGCGTATGAATGTTTGTGGTTTAAGGAACAAATTCATGTGTACATTATTAAGAAGAAAATTCTGCACACAGGCAGAAAGATCTCGGGTACTTCCATTGAAATATTTATTGTTTGTTAGCAAGCTAAGACAAAATTCACTTTTTTATAATTGTGAATTATTTGGTCATTTACATATCACTATAAAGTGGGAAAATACAGTGTTTTAGCAGGAGTATCTTTAGAATGCTAGTGTCTGTAAAATTATGTATACTGTTAGTATTTTTATGACTCTTTTGTATGAAATTGTCGCATATTTTAAATGTGTGTCGTTTTTATGAATTTTCAAGGAACTGAAGTCACTTGTGTTATTAAAGTACATGGTCCTACCGAAATATGTGGAATATCATATGTTGTTGGCATGCTAAAGTTTCATTTATTACATAAAATGCCAGGGAAATGAAGTTTTGATGTAGTAATGTTTTCTGTTTCTTAAAATTTTAAGAGTACATTCTAAAATGTGGCATGGGAACATAGTGTGTTATTTTTTATGGTTTGTTATTATTGAATAGCATTTTGAAATAAAAGTCAGAGGAGAATACTTCTTCAATTATATTTATTGAAATGCAGTATGTTCAATTAAAAATTTCTGAAGTATCAACTGTTATTTTATTATTTAATATTTATATTCTTGATGATTAGAAGCATCTATAGCTGAATAATAAGATAAATATTTAGTTTAATATTTTTATTTCATAAATTTGGTTAGTAAAAGAAATATTAAAGAGAAAATCCTGAAGAAATATGAAGTCTTGTGAATAATATCTTCTTAGGCCAGGTCATAATAAATGTGTCATTGAAATTATTGTACTTTTAAATAGTTTGTTTTAATAGAGTTCTCACACACCTGGAAAACCTCAGAGAATATGAAAAATAAATATGTCATGGAAATCTCGGGGAAAATCATCTAATTGATCAATGAGTTCCAATGAAGTACAGCTGAAGGACTAGAATATGCTTTGCCTGTTTACTTGCTTTCCATAAGCTACTTTGAAGATATAGACTTGTGGTATACATTTATTTGCATTGTAGATTAGTTAATATTGTGCCCATTTGTAAACTTCTGTTTGCCAAAAGTGTGAAAGCATTTGCTTTATGTATTATGTGTTTGGAATATATAATATACTTTGAGAAAGTGTTAACTACCACAAAAACATATAACTTTAGTGCTTAATTGTATGCACAGAGCTGCCATTTTATTTTTGAATTGTTTTTTTTTTTTGTTATTGGTATCAGTAAGTGAGAAATATGAAATTTTTGCTGATACCGTGTTTCAGAGAAATAATGTCATCCATGTGACCGCTGTCAAAATTTGTAGTGACAGAACCTTCATTTTTGCAAGAAGTTAAAGGAAATGAAATAATTTATTAATTTAATGGAAAGTATGGATGGCCTTCCCTAGTATCATCAGTTCTTGTGGACAGATGTTCACAGACAAGTGGCCAGACGTTGAGCCTCTTATGCTTGCATTTCAGATATGCCCTGTGTCAGCATGAGAGGAGAGTTGCTTTGCTTTCACTGAAGTGAAAGCATTGTGTGTGTAAAGACTTTACTCCCCCGTCCCCCCAAGTAGGCGCCTGAGTTGTTTTAAGCCTGATGGTGGTCAACTATACCAGATGCCTCATGATTGAAAACCTCATATTTCCAATAATTTGTTATTTTGCGCTATCTGCTCTAATAACGGAGTTGCCCTATGTTGTTGGACTTTTGAATCACCCTGCACAAAGAGAATGTTAAAAGACAACTATTAGTATTTCATAGACTTAGTCTGCCACTAATTTTGGTGACATTGTTGAATTCTGGAACCTCCAAAACACAGGGAGTGATTCCAAACCTGATTATTTAGTTGTTTATTTTAAAATTTTGGCGGCCACCTTGTCCACTATATTTAATGCTACATGATAAACAGGATCTTTTTAATTTATTATTTCCTTAGTAGTGTTTTAAACTACATTTGCATGAAAATAAGAATAACTGTAATGAAGCAACAGGGTTCAGGAATAGAAATATTTGTCATGACTGTCATTTTGATGACGTCATTACCGATGAACGAGAGCTTAAAAACTTGAGGTCTGGGGCGTTTTACATTCAGGAATAAATGTACTATGCCCTACCAAAGGTCATGTTCTCTGCCAGAAGTGAAATTATCTACCACTTTTCTTTACATTTCAACCACACTAGTAGGGCTGTGTATCATCTAGCAAACAACCACTACATGAAATCAAATAACTCCATTGTGGTTACTGCAGATAAAAGTTTCAGGTACTGTTGCAAAGTTCTTAAAACTACAATTATAAAGTTAAAATGTTTATAATTATTAAGTAATTTATGGTAAAACGGTAAAGAAAAATCTAATTTTCTCCAGTTTTTTGGTAATATATTTCAGAAAACCTGTCGAGTACATCTAATATACTTTATTCTGTAAATTGTCCAATATAATTCCCATAAATTTGGTGTAAAAACAAAGGTTCTATCGCAATTCTGTGAGAAGTTATACACTTTTAAAGATTACACTAGAAATTCTCACAACTACCATATTGATGATGTCATTTCTCCGAAACCTGCAGTGGGATTGTTTGGGACTTTTTGTGACAAATACAACTCGAGTAGTACTACATATTCCAGCAAGTTTGGCTTCATGTTTTTTGAATGTCCAGGTTGACCTCCAAATATGGCTAATTTGACTGTACTATGAATGGTTCATTCATCTCCATAATTAATGTATGTAACTAAGCGATTTCAATGGGTTTTCCCTTGACCAACTGTGTATTTAAACATTTACTTTGCAAAACCGTGAATTATATATTTCTATTCACAAAATAATAAGAAAATGACAGAATATTGCACTAAATTACATTTCTAATAACAATAATATAGATGATAAGGATAGTATGATTGTGAGGAGAAATGGAGGAGGCCACTGTGAAATAAATTAAAAATAGTAATGTACTGTGTAATGAATACTCTGGGAAAAAATTATGATTCTGTAGAACTCGGGGGGGGGGGGGGGATACGTTTAGAGTTCATGTGGGAACCCCATACCGAACTTCTATTTTTCCACTTATTTTGTGTTACACAGCATGTAAACTTCTTTCCCAATGCTGGGTTATTCATGTCTGAACAGGAAATATGTGTGCATACCTATTTATAATATTAATGGTTTATCTACACAAGCCTTAGTTTCCTATAATTATTTACAAAGGCCTAGTTTATGATCATATTGGTGCTAAATTGACTAGACGAGAAATACCATTTTAATGTTGTTCAAAAAACTGAATTGATTAATGCTTCCAATTTTTTTATTGCAATTAACATTTCCAGAATTTGATTAGAATTAGAGGCACTGGTAACTTCTGCATTTGTTTTTCCATGTGGTACTTGAGCATTTTATCCATAGATATTGCCAGCCTCTGTGGCAGAGTGGTTAGCACAGAATGCTATGATGCCAGGTATCCCAGGTTCAAATCCTGTCCTGGGCATGGGTGCTCTTTGTGAGTGTTCCTTCATATCATCAATCGTTCTTATCTTCATGATTAGCCAAAAGGGGCAGTAATGTGAAGTAAAATGAACCAAGTCAGTCAGTCAAATGATGGTGTCTTGGTCTTGGTGGCTCCAGTGAATGGCACTTTTGTGTTTCATTTGTCAAGCATCTATGGAATGTTTCAGGCAAGAATAGTCCAAATTTTATGCTATCACCCAGCACAAAATGATATATCCTATTGTACAGACTGTTTCAAAAGTTGCACAACCCTAAACCATGCTTAAAGCATGAAAATGATAGGAGCTGCATTCAGGGTCGGATTAAGATGAAATTGGGCCTGATGCTTGAAATCTTCGGTGAACAATAAACATAACGACGTTATACTTACATCACAGCATAAAGAATAATAGTAACTGTATAATAAGTAACGCTGTGTCTAGGCGTCCGAAATCAGGGCTACAAATTTCATTCTAAGATTTATTTTCAGGATAATATAGCAAAAGAAAACTGTTCAGCTTTCTGAAAATTCTCGTCTGTTTTCATGTGGACCTATTTCAGGAATGGGCCTAATGCTGCAGCATCAATAGCACCCACCTTAATCTGGCCCTGGCTGCATTATCAAGTCTCGTCCATCGTGATACATATATTTTTAATGTCTAATTTCCAGTTCAACCCACACAAGAAATTCTAGAAATTAAATCAAGGCTCAGGCCAGATATATATTTTTCCAGAATGCAAATTTCAGGAAATAAGAAAATTTGTAGAAAACCATCATGGCAGTGCCCTGATCCAAGAATTTTACTCAAAAATACATTTCTAATTTTTTAAAGTGTATACATTAATTAATATGTACCCTTGAAATTAAACGTTAATAATAAATTCTGGAATACTCATCGATAGTAAAAAAATCGGGCTTGGTTGTTTGTGAATGTCCATTCATCAATTTCATCACTCATCCCCATCTTCGCAAATTAGCCAAGAGACACAAAACGCGAAGTAAAATAAACTAAATCATCAATCAATCATAGAGAGTAAAAGTTTGATTATGTCTAGGCTTTTTGACAAATATATTATTATGTTTAAATTACTTGACAACCACTAGACCTAATGAAATCTTGTAATTTCCTTGGGCCAACATTGGTAAGTGCTAATTTTTATTGGCCTATCGCATTTTGAACATCAATAAATTCCATTAAATACTAATTTGGAAATTGATGATCAAATCATTATACTTGCAGTGCTGATAACAAAGTATATTATTAATACATTGTAACTTCGTTGTTAAAATCTAAGTGTCTCGGATGTTTTAGTTACGTAATCTGAGTCTAAACATTTGACTCATTCAAAAATACTATTGTTAGTGAAAATTGCCGTCCAAATTAAAAGTGGCAAAATTAAGGAGAATCTCTTGTAGCCTGGTATAATTGACACCTGGCCACCGACCTGCAAGTTAAGGAACACCGATGTAGAAAACTTGATTTAAATATCCATAAACTTCTTATATGTTAAGTAATCAAAGTTAGGGTTGCACAGCTCTTAAAGCACCTAACAGAATCTATTGATATGAAATGGTCCACAAAACTGCTTTTCCCAAACCTGTAAGTGTATCCATATTATTATACATTTCTTACCTACACATAATTATTTTTAGAATTTTCTGTTGTCCCTGTACACCAGATATTCATGTACAATATTTATTAGCTGAGGATATTCCTGGACCTGAATGTTTTTTTTTTTTTTAAATTACTAAAAGTTAAAACAATTTAAAATTCCATACAGAACGCTTGCAAGAATCATTTTGTTGATTGCTCATGCTCTCATCTGAATATTACTAATTATTTTGTGATACCATAAGCCATTTTTTTATTACAATTTCAATGGGCCCCTCAATTTTACATTCCAGGATTTTCCCACATATGCATATTACCTTCCTGCACCCAGTAAAGCAATGTGTCAAATTTGTAAGTTCTTTAGTAGTCTCATTTCCCTGAAAGACATAAAAACAAGGTTCCACTGCAAATACACAGCAACAGTTCATGCACTTTTCTTTGGAGGGATTTTAAATGTATGCAAGTTTTTTATGCTAAAATGCCTTTCAACACGAAGCCATTTGAAAAAGGTTCACGGCTTTTGGGAACCTTAACATTGATGTGCTTCTTTGACAATCAAGTTTTGTGTTGTTCATTATTTGTATTGCATACAGAGTGTAATGGAAATGCAGGGCAAAACTTCAATGGATTCCTCATATGTAGAGAAGGTTATGTCAGCATGGATCTGCAAATGCATAATTTGTGAGTAATAGAACTTGCAAGTATGATCATAGTGTACACATGTATTAGCTGGAATTACTCAGAAATTACACATTTTCTCTACATACAAGGAATTCATTCCTGAAATTTTGCCCTGCATTTTTGTTACACCCTGGATAAACTTTATTCAATGCCATGACTTCCAACAATCGTAATAAATGTACTATTCCGGACAGTTGTGTACAGTCTGTGTATTGTGTTTGCAATGAACAAGTCAATCAAAAAGCAACAATATTAGGTGTGAGATATAATTGAAGAGCGCAAAACATGGTAAGTGACATTTTGGTAATTTCCGAGTTCATTAAGAAAAGAGGTTATTATGATCTATAATGTAGATAAATTGTTTTTGTGTTGTGTTTACCAATTTCAGAAGGTTTCGCTGAGTCCAATGCAAATTGTACGACATTGCAATTTCACTCAAAAATTGAGGGATGGCACATTTTACTTTGTAACTAAAAAATGACCAAAATGTCACCCTTTAATTATTATGAAATGTGAGTTATTTGTTCTTGACAAATTGTAAAAAAATCAAATAAATATGTGTGTGAGATATTTATGTTGCATAAGAATGAATGAACAGAAGTGTGTACTTCTTTCAAGAAGTGAACTACTTTCATTCCATATTCTAGTCAGTGTGGTAATGCATGTATGCCATGTAATGTTTACTAAATGCATGTATTTTTGTACATTTTGATGGTCAATTAAATTTTACCTCATTTTTCAACATATATTTTGTAAAGAGTTAGTAGGCAATTTATAATTTAAATTTTCAGTTTCATCCGTCAAAAAACAAATTTGGAAAAGTACATCAAAACTACTTGATCTTATATGTCAATTACAATGTGTAATAAAAATCATAAACTAATATATACATATATATTACAGATTTAAATATTAGCTTATAAGTAGTCATTTTCTAGAATTGTGCCTTTCATAATATTGTACCTAATTGTCTCTGTATTGATGATTCATGTAAAATTACAATGAATCACATTGGAATGCTTAATAAAAAATATTTTTTTCCTTTTTAATATATGTTGCATTTTTTCTTCAAATCATTATTAACCTGTGGAGTGATTACAATTTAAAGTATTAAGAACAACTTGAGAGCAAGTGTTATAGTGTCAATGGCGGTGATTAAGGGGGCGAGTGGGAGCAGTTGTCCGCCACTTTTGCCCCTGCACTATGCTAAACCTTATCCACAAAGGGAAATATACTGTGTTTGCCCCTCCCCCCCAGTTTTGACACCTTGCCTCCCTGGTTTTGGAACCCAATCGCCACCACTGTATAGTGTATAATAAAAACTAGATCTCTTTCTCAGCAAGAAACAGTAAATTTGATTATAAAATTGCATTACATTTAAATTCAAAATTAATAACAGTTACTATGTATAATAAAATAGATGTATATGCATGTATACCCTACTAGAAGTTTCTAGTGTTTATAGTAGACAGAATCTCCTCTTATAAATTGTACTCTACTGCAGCGGCGGCTCTAAGGGGAGAGCCACTGTGCCATGGCTCTACCCTCAGAAAAAGAAATAGCACTTGCTTTGCCAAAATATAGTTAAATTAATACATTTACGAATGAGGAGATTCGAATCTCGTCGTTCCAGCTTACGGCCGCCTCAATACCTGCGCCGCATCCCCAGCTGTTCTCTCACTTGCTCTGGGCCAGCATAATCTGGCCTGAGCGCAGAGACCTGCGCGGAGGCATGAAAAAGTCTCCGCAGTTAACGAGCGAGGAGGTGGGGTGGTAGCCCAGTGGCATCCTTAAGACATCCAGCCGTGCCAGCTCGTGTCGTGGCACGACGCGAGAGCTTTCACATTGTGTTGGCAGTTGCAAACTTCACAGAGAAGTGATTAATCCTGACCGATTTGTAATACTCGGAGAAGTAATTCGCGAGAAAGATACTTGGCAAGAACAAATGTAATATCTTCCCCAAATTTATATAACCATTTAGATAGATGCATCTAAAAAGCCATCCAAACTTTTTTATCGATTTATTACTTAAGAAAAGATATATCCCTTGCTCTCACGCACACAGACACTCATGTGTTGCAACTGACGTTGACAACATTGAAGACATTTACTGTACAAAAGAATTGCCTAAATATCAAAGGGAATTCTCATCACCAGGGGATTTTTGACTTTAATATTTGTAAAAAATCACACAGAAAATTTATCAGTATAAGAATTTTACTTGGAGATATAATTCAATTTCTTGCATTGAATTCTAAAAATTGTAGATCTACAGTTCATTTAGCAGATAATCATATTTCAGTTGTTAGTAACACCGATTGTTGATGTACCATCTGCCGTGCTGGGGTTGCAAATTATAGACAAAGCAAGGCAAGAATACCGCGATCGACTCTGTGTGTGTAATTGTTCAGTGTTTTTCTTTTTAGTGAAGTGAAAGTGTCCGATGTCGTGTGAAAGGAAGGGTAGTTAGTAAAGATGAGTCAGATTAGAGCATTATTACATACACTATTTTCCAAGGTACTATACGATATTACATTAAAAGTTAAACAACTTGGCTGTCCCACGCCAGATTTAAACATCAATTCTATTTAAAAATATCAAAAAAATGGTAAAGGTGACAGGCGTCGAAATTTTAATAGTCGCATTTATTTCCTAGAAACTCTGGCCGACCTCCGCACAGCATGCTACGACGCCAGGGATTGCGGGTTCGAATCTCGGCCTGGGCATCGGTGTTCTTTGTGAGTGTTCACTCATCCTTATCTTCGTGATTAGCCAAAAGAAGTACAAATGCGAAGTAAAATAAACCAATCTTAGGAACTCTGAATTTTTGTCTGCAATTTTAGTAAACAAAGTTCCATTAAAATTACCTCTTTCATTAGATTTCTATGACATATGCTAGTGAAAATTTTTCGATTTCTTGATCACGTTGGCCCTACCCATCATACTAGCTGCCAGCCGCCACTGGTTTGTGTTTTGGTAGAAATGAGAGGACATATTCCATACGCAGTTTTAAGCACGCGATAATTTTATGTTATTGTTTGTGTGTAATTTACAATCTATTTGTGCTGCATATTTCGATTTATTTCTATATTTTATTTCCTTTCAAAATCTTTGAGTGACGTCAGACTTTTGAAGTATACGGTTCCATCTTGTACCATGCGTCCATTTCGATCTGCAGCCGAGAGATCGGGAGAAACGTGGCGGGCGGCGCTGACGGAGGTGCCGACATTTGCGGCCTGTAATGCCCGCTTATTTTTATGGACGTATGCAGACATTTATATAAATATTGCAAAACAAGCACTAACCTGTGTTATAAGAGTACGGTATTAATTTTAGTAGCTTAGTGGCTGAATGTGCCGATGATTTTGACACGCCCAGCTCTTGTGAAACACGGCGTAGATGTTTGTTTGGAGAACGTTCTAAAGCTGCACCAATATCATCGAGTTTTGCTTCAGTTAGAATCCGTCGTTTTTGCTTAGGCGTTTTAAAATTTAACGATCCAGTTTCTCGTAATTTAAGGACAAGATGTCTAACCGTATCTCTGTGTGGAGGTGAAACGCCTGGGAATTTATGTACAAATTGCCTACACACTTCTCGACACGAGTCTGTTTTCACGTACGTGTCATACATAAAAAATCTTTGTTCTAACGTGAACCTTGCGACTGGCATTCCAATCGTCTCACTGACACAACACACATACACACTGCAATAACACAAACAAGTAACGGCAAGTAACCAAGAATAACACTCTTACGCACAGTACGAAATTAACACGCTCTTGGTTTACATCTGCCTGCCACTATATTCACAGCTCTGTAGTCGCGAAGGAACAAAAAACTTGAGCTAGGAGATTTCGGATTGCAAGGAAGCTCACGAACACCATTAGCTTTTAACGGTTCGTCTGCAGCGTAATCTTGATACAGTGTTGCACATTCGAAACCTCCAAACGATCCCCATCGACACAAAACTCTTTCAAGGATATAAACTTAAGCAGGACGTTACTGGTCAAAACTATGATTAAAATGTTTTACAGAGTATTATCTGTGGCTCTTAATATAATTTCTAAAGCGTATTTATTTGTGTATATAAGGGTGGAACTTGGAAGAATTACAGAAGAACTTTTGCGTGTTATAACACAGGTTAGTGCTCGTTTTGCAAGATGTCCACAAAAATAAGCGGGCATTACAGGCCTCAAATGTCGGCATCTCCGTCAGCGCCGCCCGCCACGTTTCTCCCGATCTCTCGGCTGCAGATCGAAATGAACGCACTGTATATTTTCATCTTGTAGCTGACGTCACATTAATAGTTTTTATAGTTTTCTAGTAAAGTTTTGAGTTATTTAAAGAATGTTTTAATTGTAAAATGCATTCTATAATTTTGTGTTGTTAATGTGTATTTTGTGCATTTTGTTATAATGTATTAATTTTTTTTCACGCTTTTGCATATATGATTTCCACTCCGATACTAGTCGTCTGTGGCGACGAAAAGAGTATAAATTCGAGCCAGTCGAACCAGATTCTGAACCATTTTTTTCATTTGTAATTTGAAGTGCATAAATGTCTAATGTGCTTTTCTTAGTTTCTCCTTGGTGTAGTTGGGGTGAGACTCGTGTGGAGGACCGGTGTAAGGTGCAATACACAACTCGTTGTACAAACAACGGCAAAGGTAATAGTAGACCTCACGGCGAAGTGGGTTAGAAACACTGCGTGCTTTAGGGCAGCTTTGATAAGGCACCTGAATTGTCTCGAGCTGAACCAGGAAGTGAGCGATCTTTAATCCTCAAGGCCATTCTGCAAAACGAATGCCAGAAGAGGTTTGTGTGTGGATTTGCTGGTTGATGATAAGTGTGTATGTTCTTCTTGAAAGAAAAACCCAAACTAATTAAGAACTTACTGTAAAATGCTGCCTTCATTAAGAATGGTAACAACGAAAATGATTTCGAAAAGCAACAATACGCAAAGCACCTCAAATCCCCACTGGCTTACAACATGATTCTATTCGTCACATAAGAATTATTATTTTAGAGTTCAAACTCTGACATTTGCAGAAATTTGCAGCCTTGAAATTCATTGTTCCTGTCAATGATTTCTTTGCTTTGCATTGCTCTGGCTCGCTCAGTCGCTATCTTTGTGTGAGCTTAGATTAAATGTGTATCGTCAATCCTTCACACAACTTCGCTATATGCTACATGTTTGAAATCTTAATAGAACATCTATCGAACATCGCTCATGAAATATATCTAACAATCAGCTCTTAATTCGCCTTTTAATTTTTACATATATTTTTATTTTTGTTATTTAGCCTCGCTTTTCTGCCACTTTTGGGCAATCGCGACGATGAAGATGAGTGAACATATAATAAAAAGAACATTAAAAAATGACACCAAATACCAGGTCGGTATTCGAACCTGGGACCCCTGACGTAAAAGCGTCTAGTGCTACCACTCAGTCAATTTTCACATAGAAACTTACACTTACGCACCTCTTCTTTACATATGTATTTCGTTTTACCTGCTGCACTTCTCTTATGCTGAATCCTAATCCCTCATTTCAGGTTTATCTCATGTTTATAGCTATTGCCTTATAGTGAATGATACTTAATCCTATTAAGTCCTCGTGAATCTTATTCCGAAGAAAACCCTGTTAGAGGATTACGTGTGTAGTGTTATTTATAATTAGAGCCCGGAAGTTCAGGCATTTATTTTCGTTAAAATAGGCAGGCAAAAAGGCATTTATAATGTGGAAAATGGGCACTAAAAATGAAAAAAAGGCAAAATAAACCGAAAAAATGGCACATTTGGAAGTCGCTTACTTTTATATATAATTTCTGGCAACATGTTAAACATGAAGAGCATTTCAATTTTCTCCGTCATGATTGCACACAACTACAAGGTGTTTTTTTAAGTTCTCAACATTCATTGATAGTCGTCTGTCAGAGAGAATATTTCTCATAATAGAAAATGATCTTTCTACTTCGACAGAAGTTATTGGAGGATACAGAAAACAAGCTAATGTAGCTGGACTCATTTTGGTAACAGCATTTTCACCTTTTAGAATATCACAAATTGTTTTCAATTGTTTCAAGTCCTTATTTGCACTCACTACCCGTTTGCACTTTTCCGCAACAGCTGACCCCTTTTCTCCTGGCACTTCCATCATCTGCTGCATAGATTCCTCGAAGATTTTCATGGATGCTATAAGAGTCTCACCTCTTTTTTCTATCTTTGTAATTGTCTCTGGCAATGCACCATAATGTGCAAAAATAAACGACAGTTCATTCTTCAGTTCTGAATAGCACAGGAGTTTTTCACTTCACGAATTGAAGCCGCTTCATTTTCTGGATGAGCATCGATCACCTCACTGATTTTTTGAAGGTTGTTAGCATAATATATAGCTGCTGATATCCAGGTTCCCCATCTTGTCAAGACTGGTTGCGGAGGAAAACTAAGCTCAGGCGTAACTTCCTGAAATTTTCGGGTTCGAGAGGGAGATTTCAGAAATATCTTCTTTGTGTTCGAAATCAACCTCTCCACTTCAGCAGTCAATCATGCACAAGGAAATGTTAACCGAAAGGCAATATCCTAACTCAGCATGAAGTACTTTTTTCTCACACTTTTCTCCTTCAGCAATGTAGAAACATGCGTGAGTTCAATATTACTTAAATAAGGCGAAAATTATTTACGTAATAAACGGAAGAAAAATAAATGCCAACATTTTTTTTTAAAAAAATGGTCAAATTTCATTGAAAAAGGCAGAAAAGGCATTATAATTAAAAATAGGCAGTGGGGTCCCAAATAGGCAAAATAGGCAAAATGAAAAGGCTTCTAAAACATTCGAAACAACATAATAAACGTATATCCGGAAAATTTTTATCAATATATGCAGTAAATAAAAAGAGGTATTTTGCCAAACTTCCGGGCTCTATTTATAATATATAATAAAGTATGCTTTGGTCAGCATTTTTAGTGTATTTAATCAAAATTGCATTTTCATTTCGTGTTGAGGCACATTTTCGTCGCCCAGATTTTGCATTTAAAATTGTAGGTCAAGTATATATTAGTCATTGTGAATTCGAGTCAATTGAAACATTTTGCGTTGTTGCGAGATTGTCTATTAGGATAAAATTTGAACATAATGAATGTAAGTAGAGAAAATGCAACTTGTATATCAAAATTGTCATGTCCAAATGATCTCCGAAAGTAGTGTTTAGAACGTGCCGGCCGAGTGGTTACACATCGCACTACGACGCCAGGGGTCCGGGTTCGAATCCTGGCCTGGGCATGAATGTTTGTGAGTGTCCATTCGTCAATTTCATCGTATCATCAATCATTCATCCTCATCTTAGCAAATTAGCCAAAAGTGGCACAAGAAGCGAAGTAAAATAAAGCAATTCAATCAATCAATTCAAGTATAGGCCATGATTGTATCTGGTATATGACGAGATGTGTCCCTCCTCTCAAACAATACGTGGCTTGTCCCCATCGAACGAAGTGTGGATTAATGTCAGTTATAAATTAATTGTCCGAAAGATGGTATTAGGTATGAACAGGACAAAAAATACTCCTGAGTAATTACAAATGTAATAAGCCAGTTCATGGCCGGGAGTTATTGACGGTCTTCCCCAACCTATCCGCTCTAGATTCCGGGTTCGAGTCCTGGTCTGGAAATTTCTTTTTTAAGTGTCCCTTCATCAATTTAATATGATTATCATCAATCTTCAGAGTTGCGATTAATTATAAAAGTAACATAAAAGCAAAGCAAAATAAGATCAAATAAAAATAATTGTAAAATGACTACAATATCAGAACTACATTTGAAAAATAAAATGCTAGCAGAAGATTCATCTTCAAACAGGCGTTTGGGGAGAACTGTGTAGACAGACAGCACGCTCCCGAAAGTTGCCAATCCACGTGTAGCATGACCTTCGATACTGGAGTTGTGCTTTTCAGAAAAGTTTGCTCGACGCTCCTCAAGCGCCTTCTCAAGAATGCCTCGGTGTTCGCAGCATTGCCAACTTATTTTCCGTCGGGAAAATCTTTTTCCTCCTATTTAATTTGCCGTTGGCTGTACCCTGGCACCCGCTGAGGAGTTTGTAGTTGCTTATTTGCCATTTTGAGTGATTATTTCAATGTTGAATTTTGACATGTGCATGGTCCCGAGATGCCTTGGTGCTCGTAGGGGTGAAGTTCGTGTGGAGGACTAGTGTGGGGTGTAATACACCCTACGGGCCTCTAGTTTGTACACAACTCGTTCCCGCCCAGGCGCCTATAGAGGGTCTCTGCGCAGACGACTTTGTTTAATCTCTTGTCGAGACCGCTGTCTCCGGACGTGATATTGTCTATGTGTTTTAACATTATTTTGTCATTGTGTGTCTATTCTGACTGAGTTGATATATTTTGTGGACATTATTTTGCCTTTGTACCCCTTATGTACATTTTTATTATGAACTGCATAGTCGTAATAAATAGATTCTGAAGCTATATGTTAAATGAAAGTTCTGAGTTTGTTTTGGCTGCAAATCTTAATATTTTCCCGTGCCCTGAGAGGTGTCAATTGTATGCCATCGTAGAATCTCATGCTGTTCACGTATTGACATTATTATTATCAGTGGCGTAGCATGGGCATTTCGGGTGGGAACGCCAAGTCCGAAGGAAGGGTCGGCCCTTTCTTGCATAATTTACTTATGGATAAAAAAAAAATAATAGTTTTGCGGGTTAAGTGGTAGAGCAGCCACAGGCTGAATTTCTACCACGAGGACTTCACCAACTTACATGACAAAAACTGTGTTGATCTTTTAGTTTCTAATGCACATCGCTGTTCGTGCGATAAATCATACAATGCAGTGGCCATTAAGAAGCAGTATATTTGAGATTGGTAAAGTTACGTCAGTCAATATTGCGTATTGTAGCATCACATAGCACGAGTTGCATGAGCGCGAAGAGCGAAGAACCGGGTAGAAATTCTACCGCTGTCGTCTGCTTCAGAAGGCAGGAAGGGTCACATGAACCAATCACGGTAGACCTCTCTGCTCCGTACGCTGGCGTAAGAGAGAGCATATACGCGCGTGCTGTAGAAATCGAAGCTTTCCCTCCAGAAGTCAGCAAGGAATATAGGAGTCCTGTACGCCGAACCTGCTCGGCGTCCGGCCGGGGAAGGCATTGAAAAGAGATGCTAGAACGAGTGTTGAGAATGGAGCGTTGCAAGCGGATCGCGAAAAATAGCTATTATATGCCATGAAGGTCAAACATATATGAAATTAGTCACGTTTTACTTTATAACCACAGTATTTAAGCATTTTTGAAATTTTAAATTTGGGAACGCCGGGCGTACGGGCGTACTATAACGCTACGCCACTGATTATTATTAGTCCTACTACGTTTCCATTGTTGAACCTTATATATAGGTATATATTGGCGAGTACGATGTGTCAACACAAATAGGCTTCCCTGTCTTTAGCCCATTTCACGGCACATAGTTTACCGCATAAAAATGGTAGCATGTAGCACATTTTTTTTAAAAAATCTTTGATTAGTCTGATTTTACATGCTCGCAATTTTATGTACTAAAACATTTTAATTATAACGGGCTTTATATTCACATATTGTGCATGTGCGTATGTGTTTTGAGTAAATAATGATGGCATCAACAATTGATTGTGAACAATATACCTACTATCTCTTGTTGCTAAGGTTTTTAATGTGAATAATTATCATTCAAATTACGAATGTGTTGGAAATGATATTATTCTGTTACTGTAGGTGTTGGACACTGCAAAATTATCTGTAAACAAGAAAAGTGAACGACAACCAGTACACTAATATTTAACACCAAGAGTGGTGGGAGACTGAAGCAATTTTGAAGGTACGTAAGTAAAGTAGCGGAGCCATTCAAAGAAACCATGGAAGGGCCATTCCAAGAAAAGTGATCCTACTGCATATAAATAACAAAATGAAATAATCTGAACATTACTTGCGTTTTAATCGCATTAAGGTTTAAATGTTTGTGAATGCACATAATTTGCATATTTCACAGCATCTCTAGCCTATGTGCTTCATAGACAAATGAAGTTAATCTTTGCAACATTTTTCAAGCGTCACACGCAACCCTTTCTTTTTGTTAGTGCTTTTCAAGCATTCAGGCTATGTCCTCATACTCATGTTGTTTTTTTTTCATTTGTTAGTAGACATCACAAAGAACTTCATATTTATAATGAAATCAGTTCGTTATGAATATTTTGATCCAATATCATGTCTAGAACCACATTTTCTGTGTAAAAATGTCACACGCATAACCCTGGAGGGCCCCTGAAAGGGTTTTTAGGGCCTTCACATAGCAAAGTGGATAACCCTGTCCAAGAGAACCCGCAGGGGCAGGGGCCACTTGCTCCCCCCTGAGTTTCCTGGAAAGAGTAAATATAATTCGAATGGTGAAATTGTAGCGATATTTTATTTTTTTAAAATATTGTTTTCTGTAACTTACAGGCCGTAAGTTACAGCAACTATTATTATCATCATTATCGTTATTACTATTATTATTTTACAGTACCTTCGGCATGTAAAAACATTAGAGGTACCATGAAGGTAGTAGATTAAGTGGTGTTTGACTCTGATTGATATCTGTGCATTGTCAAAGAGTACAAAATGAAAAAGCACTGTTCGTTCATCAACAAAGTGATGGGCTAGATGTTTATTGAAAGGAAGGAAGGCGAATCCAGTTTCTATCTAAATAATAGACTCGAGTCTGAACTTGTATACAACGCCAAAGTATTTTCAATCCAATTTGAATTTTATGATTTGTAAAGTAATAATAATAATAATAATAATAATAATAATAATAAACGTTTCTATGACTCTTCCCCCCTTGAGAAAAAATCATCCTTAATGTAATGTAGTTTCTATTCATTTTGTTTACTTGAGGATTGTCAAAATTATTGGGGGGGCTCTGATCACTGAAATAAATTAATGAATGACTCAGTACCTCCTTTTTTTTAAAATAAAAATTACGTCTTCGTATAGCAGTTTCTAAGCAGCTATTATATTCCTCATGCAAATGAAATGTAGAAAATGTTTCAAAGTCTCTTTATGTCTTTTGTGTCTGCTCATTTGTTTTTTAGATAACAATTAGCATTTTTATTGAAAAGTATATATTTACATTAAGAGACCAACCGAACAGTTTTATGCCGGCCTCGGTAGCCGAGCGTGTTGGGTGGTCGACTCAACTCGCTTTGATCCATAGGTTCAAGTCCCGGCGAGGGGATGGGTGTATTTTAATATCCACAACAGACATGTGACGGGTTGAAAATAACCCATAAAATAACAAATATTTTCAATATTTAACAGTTTTATTTAATTATTTACATAAATGCTAACACAAATCGCAGGAAAATAGTTTTACTTTTTTGTTCTTGCTACAATATTTTACTTTTTAAATTTAATTTTACAATAATAAAAAAATAGCATGTACACTAAGATATAAAGTGACATACACAACAAAAACATATGAACATGATTTAAAAATAAAGCAAGAGTTGCAGGCACGTATCCAGGAATTCCTTTCGGGAGGGGCTCAACACCATTTTTTTAAGGGGTATAGTAAGAACCTCATAATTGTGTGTTTAAGACCAGAGGTGGCAATTGGGTTCCAAAATGAGGGGGGGGGGGTGCGGAGGGCATTGCAAGGAAAGTTTACTTTCTCTTGGCAGACAAGGCTTAACATTAAGAGGTCATAATGTTGAGGCAAAAAAATAAAAAATGGGGAACAACTATCTCTTAAAACGTTGCCAATGTAAGGCTGTCATTTTAATCAGAACGTGAAATCGGAACATTTTTTACCACTCGACTCCTCTGTTTCCATGCATTAATATTGTGTGCCGGAACCATCTCAGTATGTGTGTTTGTCCATTTCATCTCATCAGACATAAAAACATCTATGGTGTCTTTGAGTGTTTTGACTAAGCTGTTACACATGCACGGGAATATTTCTCTCTGATTCGAGCCTGAACACCACTAACGTGTCTTGTCCTCCCATTTTTCAGCTCTTATAAAAGCCGAAACCCACCAAATTGTTCAGATTCAGGCCTTAGCACTCACAAGTGTTCAAAAATGCCTGTCACAGCTTCCGCTGTCTTGTCATATATCGGCACGAGACAAAGGAAGTCTTCTCGAATACAGGTGGATCACGAAACAATTAATGCACAGTGAAAACCCCTCCGTTCCGAACACATCTAATGTATCGTCTCCCAGTATGATGAAATGCTTACTCATTTATCTCCAGTGACGTGCCCAAGGGAGGTTTGGTGAGGTAATAACCCCATTTGACCCAGTATTCCCCCTCTCCCTTCCGAAAATCCTGGGCACGCCTCTCTTTGAAGTAAGATGCGTTCTTCCTGCAGGTTTGGATATGATCCTGTATGGTGCTGTCGTCTGCCTGCCTTCACACCTAACCTTAACAAGGTGCTAATTTTGCATCCTTGTGACTTGGATTTTCAAGACTTAGGAAGACCAAAGGGACACGCGATACATGTCGATTGGAATGGGCCAATCAACAGCAAAGTTTCACACCGTAGCGACACAAAAGGCCGCACAAACCTAATTTCGATTTGTGAAATCCTAAGGCGACAGGGTGTGAAATCTCCCTTATTAGGCCACTGTCATTGTCACCTCGAAGCAGTAGCTCTTGTTGACCACAGAAAAAAGTATCCTCAACCGGTGATAATGCTCCTCAGTTTTCTTCTCTCTCCTATATTTTCTGTGCTTGTTACGATTTGATATACACAGGACATGTACTATGTAGACATTTTAACGAAAAATCGGTTGAAGTCAAGGATGGCTAGGTGGCTCAGTTGGTAGAGCCCTGATTCGGGTCCTGGTAGAGCCTGCAATTTCCGCCTAAAATGTCTACATATACAACATCTTCTTGCTTTCTCTTCTCGACATTCATAAAATTTTCGGCTGTCTCTTTATGGTAGTTAAGTGTTTGAATGTGTTTCGAACCCAGTAGGATTAAACAAAAGTATTTTTTATAGCATGAAATTCTCGGACTGCATATACGAAATTTAGTTCTGGCAAAACTAAATCATCACTCAAAACTTTGCTTTTCAGTTGATCTATGCAGTTTATTTCTGTTTTAATAAACCACTCCAATATCCGGTACTGCTGAAATATTCACTTTAGAGAGAGACCTTTGATCTCTTCGACCCTGGAAGCGAACTAGCACTACACTGAGGCCCCAGAAATTCTGCTGTCGTCATTGTCTTCATTTTCGAATCACTATATCTCATAAAGCAATCAGAGGACGCTGACTGATCTGATCACCAACGACTGTATGAATTGTCACACTTACCTCTGAAATCTCATTAACCGATTCTTTGTACAGATCAACCGAAAAATTGAATCCGCGTATTTATATCCTCATTATATTCTAGAACGTTCCGCAGATAAAACGATTCGTTAATATCGCCAGTAGTTGAATCCTTCTCTCATTCAAGAACGTACCCCTTCCCGCCTTCCAGAGATTAGACATTACAACGAATCGCCCTAAGTGTGGCGCTACCTTTGTTGTGCAGCTTCCAAATGCTGACAAGTATCTACGTAGTGCTCAAATGCGCTGCGAGAACACCGAAAGCACAAGAAAAGTGTACGTGCAATATTATCAACAACAGGGTTATAGAACATTCTCCGTCTTGCCTCAATAATTGTCTATCTCCTTAAATCATCGTCACATTATTCAAAAAGCCAAAAACCTGATTTTATCTAGTGTAAAATAAAAAAAAATTCCTGGGGGGGGGGGGGCTCGAGCCACCTCAACCCCAGCTTGGATACGTGCTATTAACAATAACAGGGTTATAGAACATTCTCCATCTTATCTCGATAATTATTTCTCCCAAATTATCATCACATTATTAAAAAAAAAAAACTAGTTTTATCTAGCGTAAACAGAAAAAAATTCCTGAAAGGGGGCTCGAGCCTCCTGATTCCCACCTTGGATACGTGCTATTGACAATAATAGGGTTATAGATAATTTGTCTCGATAATTATTTCTCTCAGATTTATAAATTTATTATCTTCACATTATTCAAGATGCCAAAAATCTAATTTTATCTAGTGTAAATTTAAAAATTTCCTGAGGGAGGGGGGGGGGGCTCGAGCCATTAACTATAACAGGGGTATAAAACATGCTCCGTGTTGCCTCGATAATTTATTCTCTCCTTACATTATTTTCACATTATTTAAGAAGCCAAAAACCTAATTTTATCTAACGTAAACTGAAAAATTTCCTGGGTAGAGGGTCTAGCCCCCTATGCCCCATCTT